>NW_005871384.1:625759-713389 GCF_000147115.1 Myotis lucifugus
ATGACCCCGGGCAGGCCCGACCATCAATGTTTGATTACATTCGGGTATTGAACAGCTTGTCAAATTAATTTAAAACTCTCATTCGACACTTGATTAAAAGTTTTTCTTCCCAGTTCAGCCTGAACCCGGTCCCAGGATGGGCAGGGGCTGCTGTCTGCGCCTCGCCTCCCTGGGCTCAGGGCGGGGCTAGGAGGGGACTGCGGAGACCGCCCTCCTGGTGCAGAGGAAGTGCAATCTGTGAGACCAAGGGAGGGCCAGAGGGCCGAGGAGTGAGCGAGCGGCTGGGGCATCCCTGGAGAGAACAGGGAGCTAACCCAGGACTGGGCCTGTGGGACCGGAGACCCTGAAAGGTGCCGAGACGGTACAGGGAATTTCAGCCTCACAATACTCGCAGGGACTGTGTGGGTGGTGTTTCCAGCTTTGGGCTTTAGGAAAGATTCACAGACACTGAAAAGGTCCCATTCAATGATCTGTTGTCTCTTCCTCACTTTTCTTTTTAATTAGCTACCCTAACAGTGAAAATTCAGGCATCTGCTCAGGCTTATGGTCAAGTCTAAATCTGTTTACTTACTTCTGGGCAATAAATTGTTCCTGCAGTGACCTGGCCTGCCAGCCCAGAGCCTCCTGCTGGCTACCAACACTGGACACCAGGCTGGTGGCTGGTGGCCAGGCCCTTTGGGTTGAACTTGCACCCGGACCCTCCTTGCCTCCTTGACATGGATTGTTTGTGGCTCACAGCCAGGGATCCCAATGTAGGAGCAGAGATCTTTGTGGCTTGGCGGCACAAATTATTCCTAACTCCAGATCCTGTGGAAGGATGTTAGAAGTAATGAAGAGGGGTTGAATGCTTCTCCCCAGAGCAAAAAGGCCCCGCCTTCCCTCCCTCCCTCCTAAAAAAAAAATAACAGTTTGCCCTGGCTGAAATTGCTCAATGGTTAGAGCGTTAGTCCAGAGGCCCACATCCTGAAGAGTCATGGGTTCGATTCTTGGTCAAGGGCACATACCTGAGTTGCAGGTTTGATAGGAGGCAACCCAATAGATGCCTCTCTCTCTCTCCCCCTCCCTCCCTCCCTTCCTTTCTTTCCAAATTTCAATTAATAAAATAAAAAATATAACAGTTTATATAATTCACATACAATATAATTCACCCATTTAAAGTGCACAATTCAATGATTTTTAATAGAGTTGTGCAATGATTGCCACACTGGAACATTTTTATTATCCCAACTAGAGGCCCGGTACATGGAATTTGTGCCCGGCGGGGGGGCGGGGGAGGTGGGTCCCTCAGCTTCGCCTGGGCCCTCTCACAGTCCAGGACCCCTTGGGGGATGTCTGCCTGCCCCTGGGGATCAGGCCTAAACCAGCAGTCGGACATCCCTCTCGCAGTCCAGGATCCTTCTTGCAGTCCGGGACCCCTCGCCCCTTATCACTTGCATGCTCGCTGCTCCTTAGTGCTGCCTGGAGGTGGGAGAGGCTCCTGCCACCACCACTGTGCTCGCCAGCTGTGAGCCCAGGTTCTAGCTGAGTGGCACTCCTCCTGTGTTGAGCCTCTGCCCCCTGGTGGTCAGTGTACATCATAGCGACTGGTCGTCCAGCTGTTTGGTTGATTTGCATATTAGGGTTTTATTACACAGGGTAACAAAACTCTATACCCATTAGCAGTCACTCCCAGTTTCTCCCCAACACTCTCCAGCCTGAGGCAATCACTACTCTACAGAGAGGAGGGAGGAGGCTGCACCCTTTCACACGCCCACCAGCGATGGCATATGGTGGCTCCAGTTGCTCTGTATGCTCTCCAGCACTTGCTGTTGTCTGTCTGAGTCTAGCCTTCCTGGTGAAAGTGAAAGGGCATCTCTTCGTGGCTTTGATTTGCATTTCCCTAATGAACAGTAAGGTTCACCATCTTTTGATATGCGTATTGGCCATTTGTGTCTACTGAAAGGAGAAAAGGTATTCAAATGTATCTTTTTATTGAGTTGTGTGTGTGTATGTATTTTTTTCTTTTTTTTCTTTATATTTTTGTTTTGTTAATCTAATGATTAATAGTAGAGTATGTCAGATGTTAGGAATGATGTTAGGATGTGGAATGCTATTAATAGTTATACTAGCTAATGTTGAAGACACTCCTTTCAACTCAAGAAAAATATGAGGAAAAAAAAAGAATTTTCAAAGCACAGTGACCGGCTTCTTCAGTATTACTGAAGGTCAAAACTAAGCAGTTTCAAAGCAAAGTACACTTCTGGCTCCTCTTTACAAGAAGTTATTGTTCACTGAACCCCTAGCCCTTTTCGTTGGGGAAGATGAGATGTTTTTGCCCTAATGCTGAAAGATTTGCTATTTCCCTTTCCTTTTATGAACATTTATGATCCTTTGTTTTTTAATGGTTTCAAAGCTTTGATACAATGTTAGGATGATTTAACAATTTTTAAAAAAATCACCAAGATAAAATTTGTTGATGTTTTAAATATTGTATCAGTTGTTATAAAAGTGCTTTGTCCAAATCCCAGAATGTTTACCTTAATAGTGGGAAGATAAAAGGTTTGAGGTTCATCGTCCTACTGTCCTAAAAGTGAAAGCTCTTCAGACAGGTTTCTGCAATATTGTGCATAATCAACGGTCTGTCTGCTTAAGACATCCCTTGGAAACCAGGGGGCGCAGACTAATCCTGCCCCAGTCCATGGCCACACCTTCCCACGGAGTCCCGGGGTAGGATGGAGAAAACCAGGAGCAAAGGCAAAGGCAAGCAAGGTCACATGGATTGTCAGCAGGGGGTGGGCCCCAAGCCTGGTGAGGGCCCCCTACACAGCAGGTAATGGGGGGCGGCTCTGTGCGCCCCTCCAAAGCCCAGTCTCAGTCTTTCCCACCAGCTGGAGGCTCAGAAGGGAGAGAAGTGAATGATGACGGGTGTGCTGGGCTGCCCCCCTTCCCTCCCCAGTTTGGGTGGATGGTAAAGGGCAGGGATGGGAAGGTTAGGCCAGCTCCCAGCTGAGGATGGCACTAGCTCTGTATGCTGAGGCGTGGGGGAGAGGGAGGGGGGAGCTGCATCTTTTTCTGCATCATCTCCTCTTTGAGACCAGAGTAGAAAGTCTGGGGAAGGTGGGGATGTGGGAGGAAGCGGTTTCTCCTCTAACTTGCACTGTCCCTTGTTAGCCTATTGAGTGTGGTGGCCAAGTCTAATTGTCCAGGGGTTTGAGTGGCTGTAGGAGCATTTTGTCACTTCTGAAAGCTAGTTCTGTGATTGTGGCCAGGACACCTGGCTGTCTCCAGGGACCAGCATGCCGCACAATGATTCCCAAGCAGTTCCCTGCAGGCCCAAGCTCCCAGCCTGCTGTCCTCCTTGGTTATGGCCAGTTACACACTGTCCTGCCAATACATTCTCCCTTTGTGCTTAAGCTGGTTGGAGATGCTTCTGTTACTTCAAGTAAAGACAAGAGGAGACTAATCCACAGAATTAAAATAATTCACTAATTCAACAAGCTGTGCTTTCCTGGCCAATAGAGAAGTGCCTGTGCTTTTTGGTGGGTGCTCTTCTTGCAAATGTGTGGCTTGCCCTTTCGACTCAAAAGTGAATCACCCCGGGGGCCTGAGACAACCTGGGAGGTTTGGGACGAGAAGGTGAAGGCACAGTCTTCAGGGCCTGGAGATGGAGAAACAGAGAGGGCAGGATAAAGTAAGGGGGTGCAACAGACAGACAAAACTTGTCAGTGCCTGGAGAAGACATTCCCTGCAGGAAGGCAGGCATCTGGCCGCTCTGTCTTTAGCCTTCCAGCCCTCCTGGTCCTCCCCAGGCACACCGGTCTGGACCATGAACTTGGACCCAGTGGTGCAAAGAGTAGGATAGCCTCAGAGCCTGGGTTCTGGTGGAAACCTTGGGCGCGGGAGTCGCAGCAGCTCAGGGCGCCACCTAGCGCCCAGCCGGTGGCGGTGCCGGAAAAGCGCCCGCCCCTCCACCCCCAAGAACAAAGAAAGGGAGCCCAGAAACAATAGGCCTTCAGTGCCTGGGAAGTCCTGGCAGAGGGAGGGCAGGGAGGCCATGAGGAAAGGAGCATAGTAACAGCCTGAGCCCCTTGCTCTTGGACGTGTACCCTTGAATTCACGTGTCCTTGTAAAATATGCTGCCTGAGGTTTGAAAATAGTGCTTCTTTTCTCTGTCCTTCTTCAGGTCCGTACTGTTACTGAAAGAGTAATGGCTGGATTGCTTGGGCGCAGTGTTTTGTTCTTGTGCTCCAGCTCTTGAATGTGGGGAGTTGAGAGTTATTGAAATATCCCCGCCACAGTATTTGTTCATGCTGTACCCCTTTCTTTCCTTTTACATTTCAATCTCCCCAGTTTTATTG
The DNA here is from genome assembly GCF_000147115.1 of Myotis lucifugus. Lineage (NCBI taxonomy): Eukaryota > Metazoa > Chordata > Mammalia > Chiroptera > Vespertilionidae > Myotis > Myotis lucifugus. The sequence continues at coordinate 630,097 of NW_005871384.1, forward strand.
AGATGTAACTGACATGTTACATTGCATTAGTTTTAGGTGTATGATGTGATGATTTGAAGCATGTAAATATTGCAAATGATCACCACAACTTGTTAACATCCATCACCACACAGAGTCACAATTTTTTTCCTGTGATGAGAACTTTTAAGATCTGCTCTCCTACCATCTTTCAAATGTGCAATACGGTATTGTAAACGACAGCCACCAGCTGTACATTACAGCCCCAGCAATTGTTATAACTGGAGTTTGTACCTTTTGACCACTGTCACCCATTCCATTTCTGGCAACTACCAATCTGTTCTGTTTCTATGAGTTCTGTACCTTTTCAAACAATTTACAGTTAAAGGAATAAGAAACCTGGAAAAGTAAGAAGAGCTTTACTCTCCTTTGCTTGAGGAATGCTACATGTATTTTTTCAGGTATAAAGATCCTTTTATTTTGAAATAATTATGAAATCACAAGGGATAGCAGAAACGGTACCAGGAATCTGAGTCCCCTTCACCTGATTTCCCCAGTGGTGCCATCTTGGTGCTGTGGTTCAAAGTCACAACAGGACCTTGATGTTGGCACACTGCTAGCTGGGCCACAGGAGGGGCTCAGTTTCCACCATGTTTATCTCGGGCGTAGACTTGTGAATCCACCACAAAAATCAAGATGCAGAACCCCTCCATCACCTGCTGCCTCTGTTATTCACATGTGCCGCCCACTCCCACTCACCTCTTCTCCATCTCCACGGTTTTCTCATTTGGAGATGCCATCTGGATGATATCGTTCTGGAAGCATCGTTGTGGGATGGACTTTTGTTTTCACCAGGCATAGTGCCTGGATCACAAGTTCATCCCTTTTCACTGCTGATCAGTGCTCTGCTGTACAGAGTTGTTCAGGGACTTCTCCACTGAGGGACATTTGGGTTGTTTCCAGTCCACTATGATGAATCGGTCTGCTGTGAACATGAGTGCACAGGCTTTTGTGTGAACATAGGAATCCATTTCTCTGGGCTAAATGCCCAAGAGTAAGTCTGCTGGTCATGGGTAAGTGCAGGGTCAGTTTTATCCATTTTTCTAAAATATAAATGAGAAACTCCAGATTATGGGATGTGGATTTGGAAGAGGCCCCAGGACAAGGGATCAGGCAATGCAATAGGGCAGGTAAGTTATCTCATGTGCAGTAATAAATTACAGACGTCACACCTAACTTGGAGAGCAGAGAGAGTTAAAGAGGCCAGATTGACAGCTCTGAGAAACTGCCTGCAGCTGGCCAAGGGTTTAGGTTAGTTCTTGGCAAATCTCCAGGTGAGAAAAACGTTGAACTAATCATGTCCTTTTAACAAAAATAGTTTACTGCCATGATAATTTAGGGTTAAGTGTGTAATTGCTGCAATTTGCATAAGCTTGAATTTGGTTAAAAATGAAATATTATGGCTATAGGCATATTGATTGAATATGTATTTCCTTTTGGGAGGCGGAAAGTACTTTGCAGATCAAATGCTATATTGCTATGTTGCTCCTTGAAAGGAAACAGCCTGGGGAATGACTAAGGCCAGCTGTGGGTGCAGGCAGCAGAACCAGCCTCTTGGGCACATGGCCTTAGTACAGGGGTCCTCAAACTATGGCCCATGGGTCACATGCAAATACAAATATTGTATTTGTTCCCATTTTGTTTTTTTACTTCAAAACAAGATATGTGCAGTGTGCATAGGAATTTGCTCATAGTTTTTTTTTTTAAACTATAGTCTGGCCCACCATTGGTCTGAGGCTCAGTGAACTGGCCCCCGGTTTAAAAAGTTTGAGGAGATCCAAGGAACAGCAGCCTCCTCATCACCACAACCTCTGTCTGAGGAACAGTAGCTGTGTGTGAAGCCTCCCCACACCAACCAGAGGAGCCACCACAACTGTGAACAGCACCCACCGGAGGAGCTGCTACTAACTGAGGAGCAGCTGCTACCACAACCGCCTGAGGAGCAACCGCAGCCTGAGGAGCTACTGCCACCCAAGGAGCAGCCACAGAATGACTCAACATCTAGATATGGTGGTACGATCAAACATGGGTAGACAAAGAAACCCCCCCAAAAAAGAAAAGGAGGACTCGCCAGAAAAGCAGCTAAGTGATACAGAGGCATGCAACATGACAGAAAAAGAATTCAAATTAAGGGTCCTAGAGTGCATAAACCGGATTGAGGAAAAAATCAACAACTTATGCAAGAAGCAAGAAGAAACAGATGAAAAAAAATCAATAAATTATGTAAGACCCAAGAAGAAATGAAGAGTGATATAGCTGCAATAAAAAACACCATTGAAAGCATCAACAGTAGACTAGGAGAAGTGGAGGACCGAATTAGCGAATTAGAAGACAGGGAAACAAAACACACCCAAACTGAACAGCAATTGGAGAAAAAAATTAAAAGACAGGAGGAGAGCCTAAAGGAGCTATGGGACAACATGAAACGAAACAACATACGAATAATAGGGGTGCCAGAACAACAGAAAGAGGAACAAGGGTTAGAAAACCTATTTGAAGAAATAGTATCAGAAAACTTCCCAGAGGTGGGGAAGAAAAAAATCACACAAGCATAGAGAGTCCCAAACAAGGTGAACCCAAAAAGACCCACACCAAGACACATCATAATTACCACGGCAAATGTTCAGGACAAAGAGAGAATCTTAAAGGCTGTAAGAGAGAGACGAAAAGTTACATTCAAGGGATCTCCCATTAGATTATCAAATGATTTCTCAACAGAAACACATCAGGCCAGAAAAGAATGGACAGAAATTTACAAAGTGATGAAAAGCAAAGGACTGAATCCAAGAATACTCTATCCAGCAAGGCTATCATTCAAAATTGAAGGGGAAATAAGAAGCTTCTCAAACAAAAAAAGGCTAAGGGAGTTTATCAGCACCAAGCCAGCAATGCAAGAAATGCTAAAGGGACTGGTGTAAAAAGAAGAAATAAAAAGCTCAGAAAGAAAACAGCCACACAAAAAAAGAAATGGCTACAAACAAGTACCTTTCAATAATAACTTTAAACGTAAACGGACTAAATGCTCCAACCAAAAGAGATCGAGTGGCTGAATGGATAAAAAAAACATGACCCATGCATTTGCTGTCTACAATAGACCTATCTCAGAAGAAGGGACTCACACAGACTGAAAGTGAAAGGATGGAAAAATATCTTTCAGGCAAATGGAAATGAAAAAAAAGCTGGGGTAAAAATACTTATATCGGACAAAAGAGACCTCAAAGTGAAGGCCATAACAAGAGATAAGGAAGGCCACTTCATAATACTAAAGGGATCAATACAATAAGAAGATATACCCCTGATAAACATATATGCACCCAATGCAGGAGCATCCAAATACATAAAAAACTCCTGGAAGATATCAAAGGAGAGATCGACAACAATACAATCATAGTAGGGGACTTTAATACACCACTGACATCACTGGATAAATCCTCTAGACAAACAATCAGCAAAGAAACAACAATCCTAAATTACTCACTAGATCAGATGGACTTAATTGACATCTTCAGAACTCTTCACCCCAAATCAATGGAATATACATTCTTCTCAAGGGCTCATGGGACATATTCAAAAATAGACCACATATTGGGTCACAAACAAAGTCTCCCCAAATTCAAGAAGATTGAAATCATACCAAGCATCTTCTCAGACCACAAAGGCATAATATTAGAAATAAACTACAATAAAAACAACCCAAAGCCCTGACCGGTTTGGCTCAGTGGATAGAGCATCGGCCAATGGACTGAAGGGTCCCGGGTTCGATTCCGGTCAAGGGCATGTACCTTTTTTGCAGGCACATCCCTAGTAGGAGGTGTGCAGGAGGCAGCTGATTGATGTTTCTCTCTCATCGATGTTTCTAACTCTCTATCCCTCTCCCTTCCTCTCTGTAAAAAATCAATAAAATATTAAAAAAAAACCCAAAATACTCAAACACTTGGAAGCTGAATAGCATGTTATTAAATATTGATTGGGTTACCACTGAGATCAAAGAAGAAATTATAAACATCCTGGAAACTAATGACAATGAAAACACAACAATCCAAAAACTATGGGACACAATGAAAGCAATCCTGAGAGGGAAGTTTATAGCTATACAGGCCTATCTCAAAAAAACAAGAAAAAATGGTAGTAAATCATCTAACTCTACAACTCAAAGAATTAGAAAGAGAGCAACAAGAAAAGCCCAGAGTGAGCAGAAGGAAGGAGATAATAAAGATTAGAGCAGATATAAATGACATAGAGACAAAAAAACCCCCACATAATACTTAAAATCAATGAAACCAAGAGCTGGTTCTTTGAAAGGATAAACAAGATTGATGAACCTCTAGCCAGGCTCACCAAGAAGCAAAGAGAGAGGACCCAAATAAACAAAATCAGAAATGATAGAGGCGAAATAACAACAGACCACACAGAAATACAAATGATTGTTAAACAATACTATGGACAACTCTACTCCAACAAATTAGACAACCTGGAGGAAATGGACATATTCCTAGAAAAACACATCATTCCAAAACTCAATCAGGAAGAATCTAAAAATCTCAACAGGCCAATAACTACGGAAGAAATTGAAGCAGTCATCAAAAAGCTTCCAGCAAACAAAAGCCCAGGACCAGATGGCTTCACAGGGGAGTTTTACCAAACATTCAAGGAAGAACTAAAACCTATCCTTCACAGACTACTTCAAAAAAATCCAAGAGGAAGGAACACTTCCAAGCTCATTCTATGAAGCCAGCATCACCCTAATACCAAAACCAGGGAAAGACAACACAATGAAAGAGAATTACAGGCCAATATCCCTCATGAATGTAGATGCCAAAATCCTCAACAAAATCTTAGCAAATCGGATCCAGCAGTACATCAGAAAGATCATACACCATGACCAAGTAGGATTTATCCCAGGGATGCAAGGATGGTACAATATCCGAAAATCAGTAAACGTGATATATCACATAAACAAATTGAAAGAAAAAGACCACATAGTCATATCAATTGATGCAGAAAAAGCATTTGACAAAATCCAACACCCATTTTTGATAAAAACTCTCAGCAACGTAGGAATAGAAGGATCATACCTCAACATAATAAAAGCCATATATGACAAACCCACAGCCAACATCATCCTCAATGGACAAAAACTAACACCATTTCCCCTAAGAACAGGAACAAGACAGGGATGCCCACTCTCACCACTTCTGTTCGACATAGTACTGGAAGTATTAGCCATTGCAATTAGACAAGAAGAAGAAATAAAAGGCATCCAAATTGGAAAAGAAGAAGTAAAACTGTCCTTATTTGCAGTTGACATGATATTATACATAAAAAACCCTAAAGACTCCATAAAAAACTATTAGACTTAATAAATGAATTCGGCAATGTAGCAGGATACAAAATTAATGCCAAGAAATCTGTGGCATTTCTATACACCAATAGTGAACTTACAGAAAGAGAGACTAAAAAAACAATTCCATTTACCATCGCACAAAAAAAATTAAGCTACCTAGGAATAAACTTAACTAAGGAGATAAAAGACCTCTACTCAGAAAACTACAGGACGTTGAAAAAAGAGATAGAGGAAGACATAAACAGATGGAAGAACATACCATGTTCTTGGATTGGTAGAATCAACATCATTAAAATGTCCATACTTCCCAAAGCAATCTATAAATTCAATGCACTTCCCATTAACATACCAACAGCATATTTCACAGGCCTAGAACGAACTCTCCAAAAATTCATCTGGAATAAAAAAAGACCCCGAATAGCTGCAGCGATCCTGAGAAAGAACAAAGTAGGTGGGATCTCGATACCAGGTATCAAGCTGTATTACAAAGCCACTGTTCTCAAAACTGCCTGGTACTGGCACAAGAACAGACATATAGATCAGAGGAATAGAATAGAGAGCCCAGAAATCGGCCCGAACCAATATGCTCAATTAATATTTGACAAAGGAGGCAAGAACATACAATGGAGTCAAGATAGTCTCTTCAATAAATGGTGTTGGGGAAATTGGACAGATACATGCAAGAAAATGAAACTAGACCACCAACTTACACCATACACAAAAATAAACTCAAAATGGATAAAGGACTTAAATGTACGACGGGAGACCATAAAAATTCTAGAAGAATCCAAAGGCAACAAAATCTCAAACATATGCCGAAGCAATTTCTTCACCGATACAGATCCTAGGGCATTGGAAACTAAAGAGAAAATAAACAAATGGGACTACATCAAAATAAAAAGCTTTTGCACAGCAAAAGAAACCATCAACAAAACAACAACAAAGCCCACTTCATTGGAAAACATATTTGCCAATGCCATATCTGATAAGGGCCTAATCTCAAAAATTTATAGGGAACTCATACAACTTAACAAAAGGAAGATAAACAATCCAATCAAAAAATGGGCAAAGGATCTAAATAGACACTTTTCAAAAGAGGACATTCAGAAAGCCAAGAGACATATGAAAACATGCGCAAAGTCACTAATCATCTGAGAGCTGCAAATCAAAACAACAATGAGGTACCATCTCACACCTGTCAGAATGGCTATCATCAAAAAATCCACAAACGACAAGTGCTGGAGAGGATGTGGAGAAAAAGGAACACTCGTGCACTGCTTGTGGGAATGCAGACTGGTGCAGCCAATATGGAAGACAGTATGGAGTTTCCTCAAAAAACTAAAAATGGAACTCCCATTTGACCCTGTGATCTCACTTCTAGGACTATATCCCAAGAAACCAGAAACACCAATCAGAAAGGATATATGCATCCCTATGTTCATAGCAGCACAATTTACAATAGCTAAGATCTGGAAACAGCCTAAGTGCCCATCAGTAGATGAATGGATTAGAAAACGGTGGTACATCTACACGATGGAATACTTTGCTGCTGTAAAAAAGAAGGAACTCTTACCATTTGCAATGGCATGGATGGAACTGAAGAGCATTAGGCTACTTGAAATAAGCCAGTCAATGAAGGAAAAACACCACATGATCTCACTCACTCATGGATAATAAAGACCATTATAACTTATGAACAAAAATAGATACAGAGGCAGAGCTGCCTCGAACAGACTGTCAAACTACAGCGGGGAAGCCAGGGAGGGTTGAGGGGCGGGAGGGGAGGGGGAAAGAGATCAACCGAAGGATTGTATGCATGCATATAAGCATAACCAATGGACATAAGACACTGGTGGGTAGGGGAGGCCGGGGGATTTTTAAGGGCGGGAAAAAAAGGAGACATATGTAATACTCTTTGTAATACTTTAAGCAATAAAACAATTTAAAAAAATAAAATAAAAAGTTTGAGGACCCCTGCCTTAGTCTGAAGGGCCCTCACTTAGTTTAATTCTCTGTTGTCACCATCTTCAAATTCTTCTTCCTTTTTGTAATCCTCATCTGAGGACATTCTTAGAGAGAGGAAGAGAGAGACAGAGAGAGAGAGAGAGGGAGAGAACATCAATGTGAGAGAGAAACATCAATTGGTTGCTTCCCATATGTGCCCCAACTGGGGATGGAACCTGCAACCTGGATATGTGCCCTGACCAAGAATCTAACCGGCCACCTTTCAGTGCAGGGGACGATGCTCCAACCAACTGAGCCACACCACCCGGTGCCACCTTCAAATTCTTAACTTTTGAACCAGGGGCCTGGCCTGCAGTTTCATTTGGGGCCACAAGTTATGTCGCTGGTCCGGGTGGGCAGTTGTCCGCAGCAGGCCAGGCTGCTGGCTTGGATGGAAGCTGAGACTTATCTCCCACTAGGAAGGACAGGTGGCTGATTCTGGAAGGTGTGTAAGTCCACAAGGAGGATTTGGGGCACCCAGAGGCCAAGGGGGATGACAATGGAGGCTTGGTCCCCAGGGAACCTGGAGGGTTAGGCAGAGGTCACCAGCACAGACTCCACGAGTCAACTCCAAGCCCCAGACTTCGTGGTTGTCACCCCTGTAACTGTGGTTCTCCAGCTGTAGAGACCTTGTCGCATCTCTGCTGCCCTCAGGCCCTGTGAGGGCTGGCAGGTTGCTGTCAAGAATTCCTGGTCCCTTGGCTGGCCAGCTGGGCCACCCCGTGTAGCTGGACTTGGTTTTCTCCAGGGAACCTATGTTTTCAGAGGACCAGTCAGACTGGCCATGAGGATTCTGGGGTCTCCCTATCTTGAGTCAGGGTCAGGGCTTGGGTGGGGACATCTGCTAGTCTCCCTTCTTCCCCCCGAGGAGAGCCTGAGGATAGAGCCACCTTCAGGGCCCGGGATGCTGCACACTCGAGAATGCTGGGGTCACACTCGGGCTCTAGGTCAGACCAGACTTCCAGTGTGGAAAATGAGATGACCGTCTGGGGACAGCTCTCTCAGTGTCACTGCCCTGTCTCTCTGGCCTGTCTCCCCAGCGTGACCTAGACTTCTGAGGATGGGACTCTAGCTTCCTCGTCTTTGTCTCCCTTTGTATCCTGGGTTTGCATCAGGCTTAAAGCAAGGAGAAGCAAGGAGAGAAATGCTGGTAAGTAGACTCCCGGGACTAGCCGGGAAGGAGGTGGGAAATTGGTTGCCTGCGAGGACCACCAGGGACCGGATCTCATGAGAGGGAGAAGTGAACGCTCTGGGATTCTTGGGCTCCTTTCTGAGGGGCAAGGCTCAGGTTCTCTTGCCATCTCATTAGGGGGGAGACAGTGCGGTCATAGCCAAGGGAGCAGCCAAAATCATGATTAGGGCCAAGGGACAAGAAAGGGACAGGGTGGGGAAAGGCAGGGTGTGAGGAGTAGGTGTACTTTGGAATGTGCATTTCCTAAGCTGTGGGTCAGTCCCTCAGTCCCTCAACAAGCACGGCTAAGTGCAGCCTGGGAAAGGCACTGAGATGTAGGAGCAGATGGGCCTTTGAGAGGAGCTTAGTTATGAGGGAGGAGCTTCCAGGGCAGGACTCGAGCTCTCAGAGACGCCACCCAGCCCCGCACTTCTTCAGACAGGTGAGGACAGACAGAGGTCAGCAGTCTGCAGGCCAGAAGAGGGCCTTCATGTGACTTTGCTGGTATCTTGATCTTGGATCTCCAGCCTCCAGAGCTGTGAGCAATAGACTTCTGCTCCGAAGCCCCCAGCCTGTGGCATTTTGTTATAGCTGCCTGAAGGGACTAAGAGGACAGGCAGCCACTTTCCTAGAATTTCTATAAATCAATGTAAACACGTGTGTAGACTTATCAGTCAATATACATCCTCCTCTCTTATGTGGAAGTTGGCACGCTGTAGAGATTGTTCTATACCCGTGCTCTTTTCTTCCTTAGGTTTCCCACCCCCCAGCCGCCATTGGTACAGAGAACGTGCTCCTTGCACTGTGTGGACGTGCCATAGTTTATTCAGACCTGCAAGCTCTCTCCCATAGGTGAATGTTTGGGTTGTTTCCAGACGTTGCTATGACAAACAGCTCTGCAGTGAGTCACTGTGTACACACTTTTTTCTGTGTTTGTGAGCAGATCTCTGGGATAAACCGCTAGACATTGGATCACTGTGTCCAAGGGTAAAGGTGTTGGCAATTTTGCTAGATTTTCCCCAAAGCGTCTCCCTACAGTTGTGCTAATTAGCCCGCCCCTTGGTGACGTAGGGGAGTTCCCCCCACAGACTCCCAAGAGGGAGCTGTCAGCCTCAGGCTTTTAAAACCAACGTGACAGGTAAAGTTTGTGTTTCAGTGGCTGTCATGTGCCTTCGTAATGGAGGTCTTTTCTGGGATAGAGTAGACCAAGGTGAATGGAGGCCATGGGCAGGGGTGTGTCTCACCCGCTGGGCCCCCCACAAGAAGCAGCACTTGGAGCTGAGCCCTGGAGGGTTTATTATCCGTCCCTGTGTGGGGTGGGGTACTCGGGCTTTTAGTGAGGAGTTAGCTGGGGCAGGAATGTCCCAAATAAGATTGTATTTTTATTTAATTTTATTTTTATTTTTAAATATATTTCTTTATTGATTTCAGAGAGGAAGGAAGAGGGGGAGAGAGATAGAAACATCAATGATGAGAGAGAATCATTGATTGGCTGCCTCCTGCACACCCCCCTACTGGGGATCAAGTCCTGAACCTGGGCATGTGCCCTTGGCCGGAATCGAACCTGGGACCCTTCAGTCCACAGGCTGATGCTCTATCCACTGAGCCAAACTGGTTAGGGCAAGTTTCTATTTTTATATATTTAAGGCCCGTCACCTATGTCGAGGTGCGGGGGGTTCCCATAAAGGTGCTGCTCCTAAGTGGGACATGCACAGGTGGTCTGGACCATCCGCCTGAGGCTTGCGCCAATACCTTCTGGTCAGACACTTTCACAGAGACAGCACTGAGATCTGAGCCGAGCCGGAGAAATTACACACAGACAAACAGGTTAGATGCAAGCACACAGGGGGTTTATTTACCAGTTCCTGATGGGTCTCAGACGCTAGAAAGGATCCACTGGCGATGCTCGCTGACACACACAAAGGGGTAGACGGCGTCGTTGGCTGCTGGCTCTTTTGTCGATCGACAGTTAATTGGGAAGAGTTTGGTGCTGGGAACCAAGACGTGAGCACACACAGGTCCTCACGCTCTGGCGACAGGAGAGCTATTCGCTGCTGGGTCCATCAAACTGTCTGATCTTATAGCCCTCTGTAGACGTGGTCTTCGTTGGTGTGTGTGTTATCAGCGGCTGCCATGTGTGGATCCACCCAGGGTCTGTTAATCTATGGGTGTGTACAGGCTTTGAGCTTTCCCATCAGATAGGCTGTTTATCAGTACTAAGCAGAGCTACAAGGGTGCATTCCTGGGTCCCACACAGCATTCCTATATCTAGCATTACTATAACAGTCCACACAGGGTTACATGCTTTAAGTCTTACATTCTAAGGTCCTAACATTAAGTACCATAATGATTACTTTAACAAGGGGCCCTTCACACAGGCCAGTAAGTGCCATTGTAGCTAAAGGGGGTAGGCTTCCAGCAGTCCCCGCCCTCCTCAGGGATCCATCGCTGCACGTAGTTGGGGCCTTTGTCCCGGGGCCGCACGATCACGGTGTCCCTGGATGCCACGGATGGGTCCTCGGGGAAGAAGTTGAAGGGCCGGAGCATGAAGCCCACAGAGTTCCCGGGGGTGGCCGTGTTGGGGATGTCCTCTGAGTGGGGGATGTGCAGGAAGCCCACTGTCACCCAGGCCACCAAGTCCTGTGGGAGAGAGGGGTGGGCAGTGCTGACGGGCTCGGAGAGGCGAGGGGTAGGCGACCCCTCAAGCTCTCCTCATAAGGAATGGGCAGATCTGGGGACACTGAGCTTGCTCTCCACACAGCGAGGTGCTGCTGGCACAGGCCCAGGGAGGGGGTGCAGCTCTAGTCTGGGGCTGGGGCTGGAAGAAGGCGGGGCCAGTACCTCTTCTTCAATGTTCTCATTGTTTTGAAGAAACTCCTCAAAGACCACAGGCGGGTCCCAGGGGTCGTTCTGGTTGTAGATGCTGCTGCTGCACCGCTCAGACTCCCGGTACTTGGTCACTGCCAGGGGGTACCTGCCGGGCAGAGCAGCCAGGTGGCTCTGGGCACGGGGGTGGCCCAGCCCCTCCCGGGGAACGTCTGCAGGGTCAATGACGTGGCTTTCCCGGATTTCCACATCATGTCTTGGGCGCCTGTCAGTCTGCCCCAGGGTCAGCGGGGAAACAAGGCTCGAGTAAGGAAATAGATTTGAAACTCGCAAGAACATTTAAACATGTTAACCACTCCCCTTGCTTTGCTTTGTGACACACACACACACACACGCACACTGCCATACAGACCCAGAGTCTCATAGACAGAAACACAGCCACCCCAGACACAGGGAAATGTAGGGAGAGGTTATAGAGTCAAGCCTCGGACTGACCTGTGGCAGAGCCACATACAAGTCTTCCTCCCAGCCGGGCGGCAGCACCTGCTCAGCCATGGAGTGGATCTGCAGCCGGTAGCTGCGCTTGTGGCCCCAGCGGTTCTCCTTGGGGCTGGTGAAGAGCAGGTACTTGGGCAAAGTCTGTCCGAAGGGGAAGGCCGCCTGGCGCTCACGGGAGTACTCTGTCTGCTCTAGGGTTGGCTGGACCAGCCTGTGCTCTGGGCTCCAGGGGTTGGTGATGTTTTCTAGCTTCATGCCCAGCGTCTGGAAGCTATTCTTGGTGCCTGTGGGTGTGAAGGGAGATGCAGAATGAGGATCCAGCACCCAAAGTACACCTTCCCCCATTTTACACTGGGTTCTCCACCCAGACCACGTCCAACAGCAAACCATCAGGGGCCAAGGGGGTGTCGTGGGTTCGCATGAAGCCAGCTGTGGGGTGGGAGGAAGGGATTAAACACGAAAACCTACAGGGGAACCAGAGGACGATGCGATAGCTCACCGCAGCGGCGGTCTTTGCAGTGGGTCTGTGGGCAGTTTCTTTGAGCCCTGGGTCCCAGGCTTTGGGCTGTCCTGCAGCCCAAGAGAGGGGCGGCCGTCTTTCCCCAGGCGGGGGCTGTGTCCACCACCTGCTGTGGCCAGGGCGTGGGAGGAGGGGGCTGAGCCGGGTGGGGAGGGCGGGGTTAGGACAGGGAGCCACCTGTCTGGTTCTGGGGGCGGTTCTGACTTGATGTCAGGCCACATCCTACCACGAGGCCTATGCCGCGGTGACACCATCAACCCAGGAGACACAGCGAGTAACCCCAATGGTGCTGCGTCCACCTCCAGGTGCCAGGCAGCAGCAACCTTGCTGACATCGAGGCATTGTCCTCTCTGCCACACTGAGCGCACCTTTCTACCCAACCCACCCTACCCAGGGGTCAGCGCAGCCCCAGGGCAGGACAGGGTCCAGGCTGCCACACCCTGGGCAGCACTGGGGCGCCGTTCACGTTCACCCCTTCCGGGGGCTCAGCGACTCCAGCCCTGCGGACTCAGAGCAGGTGGGGCAGGTTCTCCTGATGGTGTGCCTCAGGGGTCCAGCATCGTCTCCCACAGTGGGAGTTAGTGTTTGCACACAGAGGTCTGACCTGGGGACGTTTGTCGCCAGCGAGTCCTACCTGCCACATCCAGGTCTACGCGGTAGTGCACCAGGTGAGTGTGTATGTTGCCGATCAAGTGCGTGTGCAGGCGTGTTCCGTAGCGCAGCCCCTCGGGCGTGTAGAAGGTGGCGTGCACATAGCCAGTGGCGTGCATCTTGGCCTCCATCACCCCGTTGGGGTAGAAGATGAAGTCCCAAATGTAGTCATAGTTGTAGACCGTGGACGTCGTCCGCAGCACCAGCACCTGGCCCTGGAGCCCTGCATAGAAGTTGAAGCCACCGTTGGAGTCGGAGTCAAAGTGGCGCCGAAGGGGCACCCCCGTGGGCATCTCGAAGACACAGAGGGCTCGGGGGTAGTGAACAGGGTCATCGGCATCATAGTAGTGGACGGCATCCAGGAAGGTGGCTGTCTCTGGGCAGTCGATGCCGGGGGCCAACTCATGGGTGACGGTGCCCAAACCCCAGCCCACATCGATGTACTTGGTCTGCATGCCCGCAGGTGTGTGGCCTCCGTACAGCGCCACTGCGTCCTGGACGCTCACCTCATAGGCAATGCGCTCCCCACCGAAATGCACGTTCAGCACCTGCAGCCCCGTGGAGGACCGCAGCCTGAAGGCGAAGCTCCAGCCCCCGTAGAGCACAGCGTTGCCCTCCAGCCTGTAGCGGGGGCCTTGGGGCTGGACCAGGTGGGGGCCCTTCACGGTCATGGGGCTGGGGAAATGCCCACGTGGCTTGTAGGACGAGAAGAGGGGCGGCTCCTTCGTGCCCTTGGCCCCCTTGCCCTCGGGGAGCGGGTCCTCCAGGACCACCACGTCCACCTCTCCGGCATCGTACTTCCGGGCCAGCTCTTCTGGGCTTCGGTAGAACTTCCCATTGTACCAGACCTGCTCCACCGCCCAGTCCTGGGCATTCATGCTGCTGTGGTCCAGGAGGAGCTCCAGGCCTGTGGGGTGCAAGTAGAAGCCTTCCACAAAGCGCTGCAAGATGATCCAGGAGCGGCGCTCGCCCGAGGCCAAGCCCTGAGGGGCCACGTCGGTGAAAGTCAGGCATCGGGTGTGACAGTCCTGGAAGGAGAAGCCCGTGGTGTCCAGGAAAAATCGGTGCAAGGGCCTGGTGGCCTCCTGCAGGGTTTGGTTCAGTAGGACATACTCTGCCGAGGACATGGGCCTGGAGTTCCAGGATATCCGGTGCCCAGGCCTGGGGGGCAGCGGGCGCAGGTAGTGGGGCCTTGGCAGGGGACCCACGGCAAACTCGGTGACGTTGGGATGCTCCTGGGCTCCGAATAAGATGAGGGCACGCGCCTCCCGAGCCGGCCGCCTGTGACCCTGGTCCAGAAATTTCAGCACCTGCTGCTTCCTGGGCAGCAGCATCTCAATGAGGAACACGTAGTTCTTGGTGATGGTTGATCCTCTGGAGGGCTCCAGCCTCAGGTCCTTCCGGGACCAGAGGAAGTTGCGCACGGCCTTCACCTCCTGGATGCTCAGGTCCGCGAACACCCCGGCCTGGCTGCGCAGGGTCTTTGGGGAATGATTGCCCATGGCCAGCGCCTGCAGCATCAGGACAGCAGCCATGGCCCAGCCAAGGGCCGGGCTCTCTCGCCTCATGGCTCTAGAATGTGGGAAATGTGAACTTAGTTGTTTTATGGGAAGATATGGGTTTCCACTAGGCTGGCCCCGTAGTTTCCCAATAGACACAGCTTCATCCCTTGGCCGCCGTGCCAGCCAGTGGCCATGCTGGCGCAGCTGGGGCCCCAGGCTGCTCAGACCTGTGCTTTCCATTGATTTTAATTCTACACTCTCCTCGCTTGTCTATAAGCCTTGCTTAGTCCTGCAGATTTTCATACCTACGTCAACTCTGCTTTTCCCTTATCTGTGCATTATGTCAGAATGGCTGCACCTCTACTGCTGTGGGCTAAGACTAACAGTAATTAGCTTATCAATGTGATATTCAACAGGGCTGAAAATCAGGATAATATTGCCCTGCTGTGGGCCAAATGGCTCAAAGCAATTTTTACCCTGATAATCCTGTTACTGTTTACCAAGCTTTACCTTTGATATGCCTTATGCATTCCTAAAGGGCAAATGTGTGTTCCACTGAATAAAAGCAAATGGGACCCAGAAGTCAGAGAGCCTCTCCACTAGAGAAAGGTTTTCCGCCTGGCCCCCTATGTTTATAAATTCTTATTTCTTGTCTAGTGTATTCGTTTGTGCACGGCCCCTTTTCCAGATCCTGAACCCTAGCCGCAAATGGATGCGGCATTCACATCTGGTGACTTCTAAGGGACCAGGAGAAGATTCACCTGAGCGAAAAACTAAGAAAAAAGGAAATTCACCGGAAAGGTGGGAGGTTCACCGAAAAGGTGGGGAAATTCACTGTGCACAAAACCCATTGCAGCTTCAGAGTCATGAACCATAAGTGGATGAGGAACGTCTTTTGTTTCAGCCAGGCTATAATGGGGAAGAATTTGCGTAAAGGGCAAAAACATCATTGTAAAGTTTTAGCTTGCATGGTCAAGGATAAAGAAATTAAGGCGTCAAAGGATACTCTCTTAAATCAGGCTCAAGGAAAACAAGTTTCCTTGTCATCTTTAAGTATGTGTGCTCTTGTTCGAGCTGCATTATGCCCACTTCGTATTGAGCATCAAAATTCTGTAATACCTAAAGCCCTGGATCCTCTGCCTCTAGTGTGGAAGGACTCAACAGCTAGAGAAAATGGGGCTAATAATTATTCTACAAAAGGACTCTTTAATGCTTTGTCTGAAAATGACCATATGACACCTTGGGACAAGCAAATTTTAGCTAAAATAATTTTAGAGGCCAGTCAGTAGTATGGAGAGTAAAATAGGATAAGATCCATGAAAGGAACTCTGACTTAGTAATTATTGTCTATATGTTATGGGCGCTTGTCTGTTGATTGTTATCTGTCTCTGTTGTTTATTGTTAGTTTATTAAGCTTGCCTTTAATTTAATTTAATTTAATAGAAAAGAAACAGTAGATGGACAGGCCATTGCTAAATTTCCCCAAAGCGAAAAGAAGGTGGGAACGGGGAGAGGAAGAATATAAGCAGAACACCTGTTGATAACACAGATCCTAGGAAAATTCCCTAGACAAAGGGAAGTAACTAAAAAAGGCTCCTGCCCAGTCTTATGGTAATTCTGTAAAATGGACGCCCACTCTCAAGAGTGTTATTAAAAGTCTCATTTTTGCCATGTTTTTATTTCCCAGTCCATCATTTGAAATTTGAATAGATGAGACATTTCTCACAATTTAGGGATGCGTTTGGGATTTCTGTACCCATGAAGAGAAAAAAGCTAGCTTAAGAGAAGGTGCGCCCTGCCCGATTTTGGCTGGCCTCCTGGACTGAGCCCCATTTCTTCATGGATGCTACAGAATAAATCCAAGACTGTTTTTCTTTAAAAGATGGCAATAATGACAGAAAGAAAATATACAGGCTGTGTTTGGGCAACAAGATTAGTGTTTCCATAATAATGGGTAGTTCTTGGATAATAATGGACCGCATTCCAAGGTTGCCTCCCAAATCTTGGGGCACTCCTGTTTTTTCTTTTTTTAAAAGTATATTTTATTGACTTTTTATAGAGAGAAATGGAGAGGGATAGAGAGTTAGAAACATCAATGAGAGAGAAACATCGATCAGCTGCCTCCTGCACACACCCTACTGGGGATGTGCCCGCAACCAAGGTACATTCCCTTGACCAGAATCGAACCTGGGACCTTTCAGTCCGCAGGCCGACGCTCTATCCACTGAGGCAAACCGGTTAGAGCGGGGCACTCGTGTTTTTATAAAATAAAAATCAAATAATACTTTCACATTAAAGCCCCTGAAAGTCAATAAGTTATCTCTGTTACAGAATTTGCCAAAGAAAATGCCTTGGATAATAATAATTGGCTTTAAAATCTTAAAGTTATTAAAACATAAATAAATAGATGTAACTAAAATAAAGAATCCTATATAATAAAAGCCTAACATGCTAAGTGTCTGGTCATCCAGTGACCGGTGGACTGTTCAACCAATCAAAGTGTAATATGCTAATGATATACTAAGGTTGCTCAATCACTAGCTATGACAAGCAGTGACCACTGGGGGCAGACAGTCGACTGGTCGACCTGTTGCTATGATGTGCATGGACCACCAGGGGGCAGGTGCTCTGACTGGTAGGTTATCTTGCTGCTGAGGTCTGGACAATCAGGACTGAGTGAGATGGGCTGAACACACCCTGGAGCCCTCCCACAGTCCTTTCCCAACCGGCTGGCCCCAATCAGCCCACCCCAGATCGGCCCGATCAGGACTGGGCAAGACAGGGCCGGACATGCCTTGGAGCCCTCCTGCGGTCCCTCTCCAGCTCTGATTGTGCACTGGTGGGGTCCCTCGGCCTGACCTGCGGCCTCTCGCAATCCCGGACCCCTCAGGGGATGTTGGAGAGCCAGTTTCGATCTGATCCCGCAAGCCACTCCCTTTGGAGGGCGCCAGGCACAGGGCTCATTGCTGGCGAGCACCGCTGTGGCAGTGCAAACCTCTCCCAATTGGGACTGATTGGGCGTGAACCCAGGACAGGCGCAGTGGTGCCAGGATGAGTGGGAGCAGCAGGTAGGAGCTGCAGGCGGTGTTGGACTGTGGGTTTCGGCCCAATCCCCGCAGGCCACCTCAAGGAACCCCACCTGTGCACGAATTCATGCACCAGTCCTCTAGTTTATAATAAAGCTTTCAGTAATAGTTATAAATGTATTAATAATGAAAGTCCACTCACTCAGAGGAGACTGACTGCATTCTGTTAGAGGAAAGAGCCAGTCGTGTTTCCCGCAGCAGCAACCTCAGAAGTTATCTCTAAGGTGGAAGGTGGCAGTTTTAAAATCAAAGTGGCTACGGGCCTGCTTCCCTGCCCCCTGCCTTTCCATCAGCCTTCCACATGACAGGCGGGGGTATTCACCAGCCTCACATATAGTTTTACAAAGTCTTTAGTAACTTAAAACTTTAGAACATTGCTGAATTAAATAATAAAAATTATTAAATATCTAGGTATTTTAAAATGACTAAACACTGAAATATTAATCTGAGTTTGCCTCATATGAAAAATCTAAAAACATAGATTTGAATCTATTACTTAAATATGTCTTGTATTTTATTTAAAATATATCCTTAAAAATATAAATATATTACTAATCTAAGAAATGCTAAGTATTTAACTTGCCACCTAAAATTTGAGGCTTCTAAGAGTTTAAAGTTCATATTAAGTTGAGAGAAATTATATGATTGTGATAGCAAAATACATAAAATATAGTAATTCATCTTTGAGAAAAATAATTCTTGTATTTTCTTTAGAAAATTAGTAGTTCAAAATATATTGTAGTCCTTATATGTACTACGTGTGGTAAAATTTCAACCTAGGATATAATATTTTATTGGCCTGATTAAAAAAAAAGGATTAATTCTATGGTTTGAACCAAATTTTTAATATAAAAACCGTTTTAAATTTAATTGATATCTTTTAGAATAATTAGAAAGAGTGTTTAATATAATCTTTGGGTTATGTATATTTGATAGTCTTTCCAAGTTAAATTTCAAGACTTTAACGGAGAGATAGCTTTGGGACATTTTAAGGGCCCTGGAATGATTCACGGATTTATTCTCTCTTCTTAAAAGAAATATTTTTAAACCAAATTCTACTATACTTGAAATCACGTGGGAAGCTTTATCAAATAAAGATTAATAACTGTGTTCTATTTATATGCATACATTTTAAATGTTATAAGGCTTCAACCTCTAAGCTTGGCAGGACAAGGTTGCATACACAGTGCCTCAGACAGCCTGCTTTTCAGATAGGCTGTTGGGTAGGGTGGCATCTGTACTTCATAGGTCAAATGTATAGGTTTGCTTACTTTACTTTTTCAATAAAAATGCATGCTTTGATTACTTGATGGATTGGCTCTTTACAAAAAAATCAAGGTCTTTTATAAACTCATTTATATGGGAAGCCACTATTTTATGAGTAATTGGTTCTAACAAAGTCCAAAGTAAAATTTGCACACATATGCAAATGAGCACTAGCCGAAGAGAATGCTGTTTAAAAGTAAATTTTAGCTTAATAGAAGGAGAAATTTTAAAATCTTTTGTTACTATTTACAAAGTAAACTAAACGTCATTATTCAAGTATTAAATCTCACCATTAATGAGACACCATAAGTAAAAAGAGAGTTACTTTTACTTGAAATGTATGCATTGCAGTATTTGCTAGCATACCTCTCTCCTACTGTTTTTTCCTGAATAGCAACCAAGTTTGTTGCTCTGTTTAAAAGAAAGAAAAGGTGTTTAAAGGAAACTCCTTAACTGTGGCTTAGAGATCACTCTGGGAGGAAATACAGAGGAAAATGCTCTTTACATATCTAGGAACTGTAATTAAAAGTCAATATATTAAGCCTCAAAAGGTGGACATATGAAAAGGTTGCCTTAAAACTTTAAATGACTTTTAGAAATTATTAGAGAACATTAATTAGTTAAGACCTTATCTAAAAATCTCTATGGGAGCCCTAACAGTTTGGCTCAGTGGATAGAGCATCAGCCTGTGGACTGAAGGGTCCCAGGTTCGATTCTGATCAAGGGCATGTACCTTGGTTGCAGGCACATCCCCAGTAGGGTGTGTGCAAGAGACAGCTTATCGATGTTTCTCTCTCATTGATGTTTCTAACTCTCTATCTCTCTCCCTTCCTCTCTGTAAAAAAAATCAATAAAGAATATATTTAAAAAAAAATAAAAATCTCTATGGGAGAAATGACAAATTTATTCAATATACTAAGAAAGTTTTTATGAAGTATACATAAAGACCTACAGAATCATTTTCTAATTTCGTGGCTTGCATGTAACAGCAGCTTGCAACCATCTAGAAAATATAAATGCCAAGCGGTTTGGGGCCATCTAGTAAATCCTATCTTCCCTAAACCAAGGACACTTAAGAGTAAATAATTTGCATTTTCCCTCCCTAAAGAAAGTTTATGTCTATATACTCAAAAAGACTGATAACAAAAATCCAATTTCTATCATTTAGTGTCCACACCCAAGAACAAATGAAGTTAAAAAATAAACCTTATTTCAGACTGATTTAAAATGGCAAATTGAAATAAGTGAATATTTAGGGGAACTTAGTTGTCACCTACTAAAAAAACAAGTTACTACAATTTTTATATCACACCCCTATTATTATACCAAAAATACTATACAAGAACCTATTCCTGGAGCATTAACTAGTTTACTAATGGTTCATCTAATAGTAAAACTAGTTATCATGCAATGAATTCAGACTGAGTCATCCAGACCAGTCATACTTCTGTACAAACAATTGAATTAGAAGCTATCAAGGCTGCATTGCAGAATTTCCAAAAGCCTCTTAATATTATTTCTGATCTGTCTATGCTGCTGGCCTGGTAAACAGAATTGCAACTACTCAATTAAAATGGCTCAGTGACCAAAGTCTATATATACTATTTAAACAGGTCCTGGTCCTTTAACAAAAGGAAATGCATATGCTGATCAATTAGTTACTTTAGTAAATCAGGCCACAGAATCTCATCAGCTTTTACATCAGCCTGCCAAAATGTTGTCAAAAACAATTCTCATTAACGTGGCAGCAGGCAAAACAGATTATCAAGGAATATCCCTCTTTCATGTTCCCAATTTTAAAAACAAAAAGGGGGAATAGTGGAGAAATCTCCTGTAAGTAAACTACATCAAGCCTTAATTACTTAAAATCATTCACTTTAAATTTTTTCACTTGTAATGCTGATGGCAAGACACCCATACAATTACATTGGTGTCAGAATAAGCTAAAGGAAAATGGTCTGGTTAAATGGAAAGATCCCGAGTCTGGTTTATGGAAGGGTCCCTTTATTAACTTTTGGTCGAGGATATGCTTGTGTATTTCCAGAAAACTCCTCCAACTCTGTGTGGATTCCTGCAACAGGAATCCAAGAGAGGACCTTGCACCCTGAGCTTCACCCTGTACCAGTGGCTGCTGACAGTCCACTGCTCCAGCCACAGATAGCAGTGGCCCCGGGCAACATGCTGAAGATAAGGAATGGGAGGAGAACAAGAAAGAGGAGAAGCAGTCCAGAAATGACCTGGATGATGGTGAAGAAGTCTTGCCATGCTAGCAGTCATCAGTTGTGCGATGGTGCGGGTTGCCCTGAACAAAGCCAAAGAAGGTTGGACCTGCATTGTCATTGCCCACCGTTTGCCCACAATCCAGAACTTGAATATCATTGCTGTCATGTCACAGGGGATAGTAATTGGAAGGGGACCCATAAAGAACTAATGGCCCAGAAAGAAGCCTACTACAGACTAATTCCTTAAATGCCTGGCAGCAATTTAAAAAGGACATGAAAGAATTCTGTCTCATTCTTGTTCTTATATGTTTATTTCTAGTCTGCAGATGCGGAATGAAAAGTCTTAAAAGGACTCAAGCTCTGCAAATGGCATACACCTTTCTAAATTTATTAAGAAAACAAAAATGGAGAAATGCTGGAGGCTAAGACCAATATTTAGCATAATATTGCCCTGCTGTTGGCCAAATGGCTCAAGGCAATCCCCTAACCTGATAATCCTTTTACTGTTTACCAAACTTTACCTTTGATATGCCTGTATGCATTCCTAAAGGGCAAATGTGTATTCAAGTGAATAGAAGCAAATGGGACCCAGAAGTCAGAGAGCCTCTCCACTAGAGAAAAGTTTTTTGCCTGGCCCCCCCATGCCATCTAAATTCTTATTTCTTGTCTAGTGTATTCATTTGTGCACAGCCCCTTTTCCGGATCCTGAACCCTGGCCACAAATGAATGTAGCATTCACACTCACCTTTAGGGTGACTCAGCCAGAGCCTGTGACACAGGACACCTCTCCAAATGCACTTCTTGTGTCCTCTGTGTGGACAAAAAGGTGTGCAGTGATAAATCATAAACCCTTCCCAGGGCAGGTCATGGTGGGTAGCGATGGCCTGGTCCATGAAAGGTTTTTAAGCCAGCCCTGGCCAGTGTTGTTGTTCATTTAGGTCAGTGGTCGGCAAACTCATTAGTCAACAGAGCCAAATATCAACAGTACAATGATTGAAATTTCTTTTGAGAGCCAAATTTTTAAAACTTAAACTATATAGGTAGGTACATTGTTATTAACTTAATTAATAATTTTGGATTGAGTACTTAGTATTAACAACATGAGTTCAATACACTAATATATTTATGGAATGCCTATTATGTGTCTAAGGCTGGAGATAACATGACATCCTTCTGGAACTTACATTCTAGTGAGGAAGATCAACTTTAAATAAATGAGTAGTCACATCAAATAATTGCAGTTGTCATGAGTGCTAAGGAAGGAAACAGTAAGCCAGAGAAGTTATTTAGCAAGGTTAGGCATTTAAACCTCTCTAAGCAGATAAGTTTCATTTTATAATAATAAAGCCACCAACACAAAATAATTACAATTCTTAAATTGATGACAAAAATACCTGTAGGATTTGCAGCTGGTTGGAAAAATACAGGTAACTTTATGCTTCAAGTAGGTACTTTTGTCACCCACGGGCGATTTTCGGACGCGACTAGCACTAACCACTGCACAATGAGACTGCTGACTGACTGGCTCACTCCACTCCTGCATGAATTGCTCGTGCCTCCCCTGCACTGTGTATCCTGCAGCCCGCCAGCGCCATGTCTCCCATCGCCCAACCGACCAACACCCCCCCACTTCTTCTAACGCCACTTCTTCAAAATACACTCGCCCAGGCCGAAAACTGACTTCTGCGCATGGGCCACGAAGTTTAAATCGCACTCTATGTGCAAGCCCGCACGTGGTATTTTGTGGAAGAGCCACACTCAAGGGGCCAAAGAGCCGCAAGTGGCTTGCGAGCCGCGGTTTGCCGACCACTGGTCTAGGTTAACACACCTTCGAAATACCACAGTGACCCTCTTTTTCATTCCCTCCAAGGTGTAACTATCCTCAAGGGAGCACACAATCTTATCAATGGTGCATTGGCCCTTGCTTTCTTGCATCTTCATGTCATCTTTCTCAACTCCAAATGCATAACTGAGACTACAAACTGTCATTCTCAGGAGGACTTGAGATCCTGCTTCCTGTCACTTGTCATCAGTTTTGGCTCAAATAAACTCTAATGAAAATTATCTATAGGTTTGGATGTTTCTTATGTTGACATGGGTATTAATAGTAGAGCTATATTGTTGATACACCAGAATTTTTTTCATTCTAAAATTTGAAATGCAGTGCAGAAGTTCTAAGAGTGGGCTCTGGGGTCAGGCTGCCTGGGTTCAAGAGCTACATGTCCCGCCAGTAGGACCAGCTGTGTGACCTTGGGCAGGTTGCTTAAACTCTCTGGGCTTCCATTTTCTCAACTGTACAATGGAAATAAACAACCACGGTACCTAGTTCCTAGGGCTTTGAGGGAAATCAATTGGTCAGTAGAATAATGTGTTTAGAACTGTGCTTACCTTCTAGGAAGCACTCAATAATCCCAAGCTACTCTTCTTTTTTAAAAAAATTTTTTTTATTGATTTCAGAGAGGAAGAGAGAGATAGAAATAACAATGATGAGAATCATTGATTGGATGCCTCCTGCACACCCCCTACAAGGATCAAGCCTGCCACCCGGCCATATACCCCGACCAGGAATCAAACTATGACCTCCTGGTTCATAGGTTGACACTCAACCACTGAGCCACCACGGCCGGTGCTACTCTTCTTTTTAAAAGCCAACCTTCTGGAGACGCTCAGTGGAACCAGAAGATTTTAAATTTGAGCAGCATAGACGGATTCGACTGAGATTAGGCTGTAGACTATGGCTGAGTGAGGACCAGTTGGCCAGTGCTGCCCGGCTGCTTTGTGTCCTTGGTGGGGCGCTCAGGTTGTGGCTGATTGACCATCTGTGACTCCTAGGAGGGCACTTCAGGGTGTGGCCATCCCCGGTGGTGGTATAGGGAGATGTCCTTTTCCCTTCTATTTTGTGGGTGGGTGTGGTCAGGGTCTTCACTCATAGCCCATCCCCCAGAGCAGCCAATCAGTCCCTGTGCCTGGTCCTGTCCCCCTGGCCCTGGTGTAAGGTCGGGGACTCACCTGACTTTGTGCTGTCCAGCCTGAAGGGATGGGTGAGACACAGCAGCCCTGGGGGAAGCCAGAGATCACAGAAGGCTATGGGGTGAGCTCTTGTTTTACCATTACATTTTGGGTCAACATCTTTTTAAAGTAGACTTTACTTTTTAGAGCAGTTCTAGGTTCACAACAAAATTGAGCCAAGGCACAAAGACTCCCCATCTGCCCTCTGCCCCGCCCCCCGTACAGTCTCCCCCATTTTCAACACTCCTCACCAGAGTGGTGCATTTGTTACGATTAGTGAACCTACACTGACACATCATTTGCACCCTCAGTCCATAGTTTACTCTTGGTGCTGTACATTCTATGGTTTGGACAGATGTGTTGTGACATGTAATCGCCATTGCTAATCCTACGGAGTAGTTTCACTGCCCTAAAAATCCTCTGTGCTCAGCTACTCAGCCCTCCCCACCCCAACCCCTGATCTTTTACCATCTCCATAATTTTTTGCCTTTCCCAGAATGTCATAAGGTTGGGCTCACCTGTCTGTAGCCATTTCAGACTGGCTTCGTTCACTCAGGAATATGTATTTAAGTTCCTAATGACTTTTCCTGGCTGGGCCCTCATTTTTAGAACTGCTTATCCCCAAATGCCTTTCTGCTCTGTAGAAGAGGGAGGTGACTTGCTGTCCCTTTAAGCTTATCCTCCCCAGCACAGTACTCTGTGTGGTGTCCCAGGGGGCAGCTGGGGTGTGGACTGTGGCATTGAACCACGAGAGGGGAGAACGTGGCTGCCAGAGTGCTCTGCTCCTCTCTGCCTGAGAACAGCATCCAGCTTCCCACTGAGCCTTTACCATCTCGCCTCTGGGAGGTTGCCCCTGGCTTTCTGGGCCTCTCGGGTCTTCATTTCTCCTGGCCCCTCACTCCAGGCCTCGCTTCCCTCCCCTACTAGTCATCCCCTTCTCAACTCTCCCGATGGCCCATCAGAACATACCTGTGTGCTCTGCTCCTCTCCCCTCTGCAGTCAGCCTTTGTCTGAGCTCTTTCTGGACCTTTATTGCTCTGTTGGTCCCGCCCTATTGGGAGGGACAGGGCGAGGGCTGGGTCAACCAAGGTGGGGACCAACGTAGGGCTCAGGGGCTCCCAGAGGGCAGGGGTGGTGGCCGAGGATGGGCACGAGTGGGGCTCTGTAGCCAGGGGGTTCTGTTGCCCCTACAAGTACCCAAGTTTGGAAATGCCCCAGGCCTCCACCACTTAAGCTTGGGGTTCACTTCTGTTTCTCCCAACACCCGTGCCCTAGTTGTCTGTTTCCTTTCATTCCTCCTGCCACAGGGCACCATCCACAGGAGCTGTCTATGGTGTCGTATTCCCTGTTGGGAGCAATGCGAGCTGTGTGATGCCATAATTTATTAAAGTAAATGCTGAGTTTCAGAGGCCAGAGATAAAGACAAGAGGAAATTTACCAACAAGCAGTCTCAGCTGAAGCGAATGGATGGACAAAGGCGGAGGCTGATAGAGTCGGACACCAACAATAAAAATAGGGAACCTGACCCACGTCTAGGATGGGGAGCCAGAGCCTGAGCCAGAGCCAGAGCCAGAGCAGCACAGGGAGCTTGAAGCCACTGATATGAGACTCTAGAAGAAGTCTTCTTTGCATCCCGGAGACCCTGAAAGGATGCAGAAGGAAGGGAAGGATTGGCTGGGAGAAAGTCCTCAGGATGGCTGTAGCCAGGGCCCAGAGAAGGGAGAAGGGACAGGGGCTGGGTGGTGGGGGAGGGACCTGTGCAGGGAGGGAACAGAGAAAGGAGAAGGGACGGGGGTGGGGGGAGGCACCTGTGCAGGGAGGGGACACAGTACTAAGATGGCTTAGTTAGATGACAAGGGCAAGCTTGGGCTTGATAGAAAGAACCAACAGGTCTTTATCTTCTTAATCACCAAGACTTGAGTGCTTATTTTTTATTGTTATACTAGAGGCCTGCTGCATGAATTTGTCCACAGGTTGGGTTCGGACAGCCTGCCCAGATCAGGCCTGGTTGGGTCTGGCTGGCCGGGAGGGAGAGGCCTCGGACAGTTGGCCAGCCAGCCGCGCCCCCTGTTCAAACTTCTGGTTGAACTCCCAGTTAAGGGGGCAATTTGAATATTAGCCTTTTATTATATAGGACTAGACGCCCGGTGCACGAAATTCATGCATGGGAGGGGGTCCCTCAGCCCGGCCTGCACCCTTTTGCAATCTGAGACCCCTAGGGGTATATCCGACTGCCGGGATCGGGCCTAAACCGGCAGTCAGACATCCCTCCCACAATCTGGGACCGCTGGCTCCTTACTACTTGCCTGCCTGCCTGCCTGATTGCCCACTGCATCTGCCTTCCTGCCTGGTCCCTCCTATCCCCTTTTTCTTCCTAATCACCCCTAACCACTCGCCTGCCAGCCTGATCGCCCCTAACTGCCTCTGTCTTGGCCCTCGCACCCGGGACGCAGGCTTCCCTCTCTCTGGTTGGCCGCAGGCACCCGGAACCCAGGCTTCCATCCCTCTGGCCAGCTGCAGCCACCTGAGACCTGGGCCGGGACTGCCTGGGCTGGCCACAAGCACCCAGGACCCCAGGAGGCGCTGCCTGGGCCCTGGCTTTGTCAGAAAGGATATTGGGAAGGTTTGCCAGAAGATGTCTATTCTATCTGGTCTAATTAGCATCTTATCCTTTTATTAGTATAGATGACTTTTGTATTTATTTTGTCTTCTTTTTAAAATCTGCATCAAGGATGTTTTTAGTGATTTTGGAGACAAAGGAAGGGAGAGAGAGAGACAGAGAGAAACATTGATGTGAGAGAAACATCTATCTGTTGCCTCCCTTACCTGCCCTGACTGGGTGCTGAACCTGCAACCTAGGTATGTGCCCTGGCCAAGAATCAAACCGGCAACCTTTGATGTACCGGAGGATGCACCAACCAACCAAACCATCTGGCCAGGGCTGACTTTTGTATTTGTCATCATTAACATCCTGCTACTTTCACTTCAAGTGATTTCAGTATTTATTGGCAGCTAGATAAAGGAAGGAGAAAATAGTTAGTTAACCTGATACTTGTTTGCAATTCCAGAAGGCAATTAGCTTTAAATGCATAAAGGATGATTGATATAGTGACTTCACTTATGTCTTTCACCTTCAGTCATGGGTTCACCATGGAGACTTGAGGAGGTTTGCATTCTAAGAGAGTTGTAGGAACAACCTGATGTTGAGAAGTGCGACCTGTTCCTATTCTACAAAGGACTGTAGGGAGCGACTGTAGAGTCAAGCCTCGGACTGACCTGTGGCAGAGCCACATACAAGTCCCAGCTTGGAGGGCAGAGCCCTTCTAGCGTAATTAAGCTTGACCTTATAGTCCTCACTTGTTCCTAGGTACCTAATGGGCTGTGGGAGGTGCAGCAAGTGCTGCTAATACAAGGTGAAACTGGCAAGAAACATGTTGACCACTCCCCTTGTTTTGGTTTGTGTGCTCTGACTATAAAATAAAGCTTTGGCTTACAAGCTGTGTCACTGTTTCCTCATCCAGGCACAGTGATTCTACCTAGTCCCAACTGTATTCTCTTGTCTATTTTCTTTAATCCTTCACCGCCCCTCCTCAGGTTCACCCCTGGCCATGCTGAACACAGCTCATGTGGCGCCCGAACATGGGGCCTGAGTAAAGGGGAACTACAATTGTAAGGTGAAAGGATGATCCAGTGAAGCACTCACAGAAAATCCATGTAATGTAGGGAGCGAGGTTTTGTAGCAGCTGGGTGTAAAACATGGGAAATTCAGGATCTCAGGAAAGGGATCTCTAAAACAATGCTCAAAGAAGTGTAGTCAAATTCTCAAATTTCTTAAGTTGAGTCTAAGAACTGTAAAGCACAAAATGGAAGTCCTGATAGTGATGCTTAAAGCTAAGCCAGGGCATTTTGCTAAGGACTGTAAAGCTAAAAATGGAAGTCAGAAGGACTGAAATGTAAATAGTGAAGGTACTAACTGAGATATTGCTTAGAAGATACAGATTAAGTAGAAAACTAGAAGTAGAAGATAGCACAGGAACAAAAACAAGAAATAAATTAAATTTTTAATAATTTATGTGCTCATGGGCACTGGACCTCATGGGGCTTTGCAGGTTCAGTGAAAGTGTAAAATTTATAAAGGTTGCAAACCAGGGAAGTTTAAGCAAAGGCCAGCCAGGCCTACCTATAATTAACAAACCATTATTTTCACCACCTGAGACAAAGCAGGAGGGGAAGGAAAAAATTTAAATTGGATATATTTGACAGCTTTTCCAAATGTAATATTTCAAGCATTTAGCTTTGAGACATCTCAAGGGCCCTGAGGTGACAGAAAGATCTACTCTCTACAAAAACAAAAAGGGGGAGAAGGATGTTATGTGCTAAATTTTTGAATTATGATGCAGAGGGTTGTACAGCAGCCGAAAGGCATCGGACCTCCAGTACAATAGCCTCTGCTGAGGTAGCCCGGTGGAAGGATGCACAAACTGGACAATGGTTTGGACCAGATCCAGTAATGATGTGGGGCAGAGGTTGTGTTTGTGTCTTTCCAGAAGGAGCAGTACAGCCAATATGGGTGCCAGAGCGTACGTGCATCACCATGATAGGCCCAGAGAAGCTCCTTGTCCCTCTGTTCAAAAAAATGAGAGTTGCCCAGATGATAGCGTTGCGGAAGAAAAAAATAACGATGTTACGCAAGGGGCCAAGGTGCCAACATGGGATCAGCTGAAGAAGGTAAGGACTGAGGCCCAGCAGATGGTAGAAAAGCAAGGAGTGGAAGCTACTCCCTCAGCCTTGTTTCTTAATAGTGTTGGTGAGCTGCCAATTTTCTGTAAAGTCTTGCACAGCCAAATCTGAGTACTCTGAGTAGATATACACCAGCAGCAAAATAAACGTTCATTTTGTAGAAATAGTCCTAAAAATGTTAAAATGTCTGTAGTTTGGTTTCTCTCTTGTTGCTGTATTGCATTGGCATTGTTTTGTTATTGTTTTATTAATAGCCAGACTTTTGTTCTTGATATTCAAGTTTTATGTTTATTGTAGTAACTTAAAAATTTTTAGAATTCCTAACTTTGGAATAATCCTTATAATTCCAAGTGATTATAATGAATAAAGTAAATGTAAGTAAATAAAAACAAAAAAGGGGGGAGATGTAGGGAGTGGCTTTAGGGTCAAGCCTCTAACTGACCTGTGGCAGAGCCACATACAAGCTTGACCTTATAGTCCTCCTTTGTTCCTAGGTACCTAATGGGCTGTGGGAGGTCCAGCAAGTGCTGCTAAAAGAAGGCTTGAGTAAGGAAATAGATTGGAAACTCGCAAGAACATTCATTTAAACATGTTGTCCACTCCCCTTGTTTTGCTTTGTGTGATCTGACTATAAAATAAAGCTTCGGCTTACAGGCTGTGTCACTGTTTCCTCATCCAGGCAGTGATCCACCTTGTTGCAACTGTATTCTCTTGTCTGTCTTCTTTAATCCTTCACCGCCCCTCCTCAGGTTCACTCCTGGCAGTGCTGGAGGAGGTTCACTAGCTAATGTTGAAGACACTCCTTTTAACTCAAGGAAAATATGATCAGAAAAAAAAAATTGTTAAAGCACAGTGACCGGCTTCTTCAGTAATACTGAAGGTGAAAACTAAGCAGTTTCAAAGCAAAGTACACTTCTGGCTCCTCTTTACAAGAAGTTATTGTTCACTTATCCCCTAACCCTTTTCGTTGGGGAAGATGAGATGTTTTTGCCCTAATGCTGAAAGATTTGCTATTTCCCTTTCCTTTTATGAACATTTATGATCCTTTGTTTTTTAATGGTTTCAAAGCTTTGATACAATGTTAGGATGATTTAACAATTTAAAAAAAAATCACCAAGATAAAATTTGTTGATGTTTTAAATATTGTATCAGTTGTTATAAAAGTGCTTTGTCCACATCCCAGAATGTTTACCTTAATAGTGGGAAGATAAAAGGTTTGAGGTTCATCGTCCTACTGTCCTACAAGTGAAAGCTCTTCCGGAAAATTGCGCATAATCAAAGATCTGTCTGCTTAAGACATCCCTTGGAAACCAGGGGGCGCAGACTAATCCTGCCCCAGTCCATGGCCACACCTTCCCACGGAGTCCCGGGGTAGGATGGAGAAAATCAGGAGCAAAGGCAAAGGCAAGCAAGGTCACATGGATTGTCAGCAGGGGGTGGGCCCCAAGCCTGGTGAGGGCCCCCCACACAGCAGGTAATGGGGGGCGGCTCTGTGCGCCCTTCCAAAGCCCAGTCTCAGACTTTCCCACCAGCTGGAGGCTCAGAAGGGAGAGAAGTGAATGATGACGGGTGTGCTGGGCTGCCCCCCTTCCCTCCCCAGTTTGGGTGGATGGTAAAGGGCAGGGATGGGAAGGTTAGGCCAGCTCCCAGCTGAGGATGGCACTAGCTCTGTATGCTGAGGCGTGGGGGAGAGGGAGGGAGGAGCTGCATCTTTTTCTGCATCATCTCCTCTTTGAGACCAGAGTAGAAAGTCTGGGGAAGGTGGGGATGTGGGAGGAAGCGGTTTCTCCTCTAACTTGCACTGTCCCTTGTTAACCTATTGAGTTTGGTGGCCAAGTCTAATTGTCCAGGGGTTTGGGTGGCTGTAGGAGCGCTTTTGTCACTTCTGAAAGCCACTTCTGTGATTGTGGCCAGGGCACCTGGCTGTCTCCAGGGACCAGCATGCCGCACAATGATTCCCAAGCAGTTCCCTGCAGGCCCAAGCTCCCAGCCTGCTGTCCTCCTTGGTTCACTGTCCTGCCAATACATTCTCCCTTTGTGCTTAAGCTGGTTGGAGATGCTTCTGTTACTTCAAGTAAAGACAAGAGGAGACTAATCCACAGAATTAAAATAATTCACTAATTCAACAAACTGTGCTTTCCTGGCCAAAAGAGAAGTGCCTGTGCTTTTTGGTGGGTGCTCTTCTTGCAAATGTGTGGCTTGCCCTTTCGACTCAAAAGTGAATCACCCCGGGGGCCTGAAACAACCTGGGAGGTTTGGGACGAGAAGGTGAAGGCACAGTCTTCAGGGCCTGGAGATGGAGAAACAGAGAGGGCAGGATAAAGTAAGGGGGTGCAACAGACAGACAAAACTTGTCAGTGCCTGGAGAAGACATTCCCTGCAGGAAGGCAGGCATCTGGCCGCTCTGTCTTTAGCCTTCCAGCCCTCCTGGTCCTCCCCAGGCACACCGGTCTGGACCATGAACTTGGACCCAGTGGTGCAAAGAGCAGGATAGCCTCAGAGCCTGGGTTCTGGTGGAAACCTTGGGCGCGGGAGTCGCATCAGCTCAGGGCGCCACCTAGCGCTCAACCGGTGGCGGTGCCGGAAAAACGTCCTCCCCACCAGCCAACCCCTCCCACCAAGGACAAAGAAAGGGAGCCCAGAAACAATAGGCCTTCAGTGCCTGGGAAGTCCTGGCAGAGGGAGGGCAGGGAGGCCATGAGGAAAAGAGCATAGGAACAGCCTGAGCCCCTTGCTCTTGGACGTGTACCCTTGAATTCACGTGTCCTTGTAAAATATGCTGATTTGATGCCTGAGGTTTGAAAATAGTGCTTCTTTTCTCTGTCCTTCTTCAGGTCCGTACTGTTACTGAAAGAGTAATGGCTGGATTGCTTGGGCGCAGTGTTTTGTTCTTGTGCTCCAGCTCTTGAATGTGGGGAGTTGAGAGTTATTGAAATATCCCCGCCACAGTATTTGTTCATGCTGTACCCCTTTCTTTCCTTTTACATTTCAATCTCCCCAGTTTTATTGAGATGTAACTGACATGTTACATTGCATTAGTTTTAGGTGTATGATGTGATGATTTGAAGCATGTAAATATTGCAAATGATCACCACAACTTGTTAACATCCATCACCACACAGAGTCACAATTTTTTTCCTGTGATGAGAACTTTTAAGATCTGCTCTCCTACCATCTTTCAAATGTGCAATACGGTATTGTAAACGACAGCCACCAGCTGTACATTACAGCCCCAGCAATTGTTATAACTGGAGTTTGTACCTTTTGACCACTGTCACCCATTCCATTGGCAACTACCAATCTGTTCTGTTTCTATGAGTTCTGTACCTTTTCAAACAATTTACAGTTAAAGGAATAAGAAACCTGGAAAAGTAAGAAGAGCTTTACTCTCCTTTGCTTGAGGAATGTTACATGTATTTTTTCAGGTATAAAGATCCTTTTATTTTGAAATAATTATAAAATCCCAAGGGATAGCAGAAATGGTACCAGGAATCAGAGTCCCCTTCACCTGATTTCCCCAGTGGTGCCATCTTGGTGCTGTGGTTCAAAGTCACAACAGGACCTTGATGTTGGCACACTGCTAGCTGGGCCACAGGAGGGGCTCAGTTTCCACCATGTTTATCTCGGGCGTAGACTTGTGAATCCACCACAAAAATCAAGATGTAGAACCCCTCCATCACCTGCTGCCTCTGTTATTCGCATGCCCCGCCCACTCCCACTCACCTCTTCTCCATCTCCACGGTTTTCTCATTTGGAGATGCCATTTGGATGATATCATTCTGGATGCATCGTTGTGGGATGGACTTTTGTTTTCACCAGGCATAGTGCCTGGATCACAAGTTCATTCCTTTTCACTGCTGATCAGTTCTCTGCTGTACAGAGTTTGTCAGGTGCAGGGGTCCTCAAACTATGGCCCGCGGGCCACATGCAAATACAAATATTGTATTTGTTCCCGTTTTGTTTTTTTACTTCAAAATAAGATATGTGCAGTGTGCATAGGAATTTGTTCATAGTTTTTTTATAAACTATAGTCCGGCCCTCCAACGGTCTGAGGGACAGTGAACTGGCTCCTGTTTAAAAAGTTTGAGGATCCCTGGTTCAGGGACTTATCCACTGAGGGACATTTGGGTTGTTTCCAGTCCACTATGATGAATAAGTCTGCTGTGAACATGAGTGCACAGGTTTTTGTGTGAACATAGGAATCCATTTCTCTGGGCTAAATGCCCAAGAGCAAGTCTGCTGGTCATGGGTAAGTGCAGGGTCAGTTTTATCCATTTTTCTAAAATATAAATGAGAAACTCCAGATTATGGGATGTGGATTTGGAAGAGGCCCCAGGACAAGGGATCACGCAATGCAATAGGGCAGGTAACTTATCTCATGTGCAGTAATAAATTACAGACGTCACACCTAACTTGGAGAGCAGAGAGAGTTAAAGAGGCCAGATTGACGGCTCTGAGAAACTGCCTGCAGCTGGCCAAGGGTTTAGGTTAGTTCTTGGCAAATCTCCAGGTGAGAAAAACGTTGAATCAATCATGTCCTTTTAAAAAAATAGTTTACTGCCATGATAATTTAGGGTTAAGTGTGTAATTGCTGCAATTTGCATAAGCTTGTATTTGGTTAAAAATGAAATATTATGGCTATAGGCATATTGATTGAATATGTATTTCCTTTTGGGAGGCGGAAAGTACTTTGCAGATCACATGCTATATTGCTATGTTGCTCCTTGAAAGGAAACAGCCTGGGGAATGACTAAGGCCAGCTGTGGGTGCAGGCAGCAGAACCAGCCTCTTGGGCACATGGCCTTAGTCCAGGGGTCCTCAAACTAC
The DNA here is from genome assembly GCF_000147115.1 of Myotis lucifugus. Taxonomy (NCBI): domain Eukaryota; kingdom Metazoa; phylum Chordata; class Mammalia; order Chiroptera; family Vespertilionidae; genus Myotis; species Myotis lucifugus. The sequence goes on from NW_005871384.1 coordinate 663,781, forward strand.
GGCCCGTGGGTCACATGCAAATACAAATATTGTATTTGTTCCCGTTTTGTTTTTTTACTTCAAAATAAGATATGTGCAGTGTGCATAGGAATTTGTTCATAGTTTTTTTAAAAAACTATAGTCTGGCGCACCAATGGTCTGAGGCTCAGTGAACTGGCCCCCTGTTTAAAAAGTTTGAGGAGATCCAAGGAACAGCAGCCTCCTGACCACCACACCCTCTGTCTGAGGAACAGCAGCTGTGTGAAGACTGCCCCCACCAGCTAGAGGAGACACCACAACTGTGAAGAGCACCCACCAGAGGAGCTGCTACCAACTGAGGAGCAGCTGCTACCACAACCGCCTGAGGAGCAACCACAGCCTGAGGAGCCACTGCCACCCAAGGAGCAGCCACTGAATGACTCAACATCTAGATATGGCAGTACGATCAAACATGGGTAGACAAAGAAACCCCCAAAGGAAAGAAAAGGAGGACTCGCCAGAAAAGCAGCTAAGTGATACAGAGGCATGCAACATGACAGAAAAAGAATTCAAATTAAGGGTCCTAGAGTGAAAAAACTGTATGGAGGAAAAAATCAACAACTTATGCAAGAAGCAAGAAGAAACAGATGAAAAAATCAAAAAATTATGTAAGAACCAAGAAGAAATGAAGAGTGATATCGCTGCAATAAAAAACACCATTGAAAGTTTCAACAGTAGACTAGGAGAAGCGGAGGACCGAATTAGCGAATTAGAAGACAGGGAAACAAAACACACCCAAACTGAACAGCAATTGGAGAAAAAAATTAAAAGACAGGAGGAGAGCCTAAGGGAGCTATGGGACAACATGAAATGAAACAACATATAAAAAATAGGGGTGCCAGAACAACAGAAAGAGGAACAAGGGTTAGAAAACCTATTTGAAGAAATAATATCAGAAAACTTCCCAGAGGTGGGGAAGAAAAAAATCACACAAGCACAGAGAGTCCCAAACAAGGTGAACCCGAAAAGACCCACACCAAGACACATCATAATTACCACGGCAAATGTTCAGGACAAAGAGAGAATCTTAAAGGCTGCAAGAGAGAGACGGAAAGTTACATTCAAGGGATCTCCCATTAGATTATCAAATGATTTCTCAACAGAAACACATCAGGCCAGAAAAGAATGGACGGAAATTTACAAAGTGATGCAAAGCAAAGGACTGAATCCAAGAATACTCTATCCAGCAAGGCTATCATTCAAAATTGAAGGGGAAATAAGAAACTTCACAGACAAAAAAAGGCTAAGGGAGTTTATCAGCACCAAGCCAGCAATGCAAGAAATGCTAAAGGGGCCAAAACTGGTTTGGCTCAGTGGATAGAGCATCGGCCTGCGGACTGAAGGGTCCCAGGTTCGATTCCGGCCAAGGGCATGTACCTGGGTTGCGGGCACATCCCCCGTGGGAGATGTGCAGGAGGCAGCTGATCGATGTTTCTCTCCCATCGATGTTTCTAACTATCTATCTCTCTCCCTTCCCCTCTGTAAAAAATCAATAAAATATATTTTTAAAAAAAGAAATGCTAAATGGACTGGTGTAAAAAGAAGAAATAAAAAGCTCAGAAAGAAAACAGCCACACAAAAAAAGAAATGGCTACAAACAAGTACCTTTCAATAATAACTTTAAATGTAAACGGACTAAATGCTCCAACCAGAAGAGATCGAGTGGCTGAATGGATAAAAAAACATGACCCATACATTTGCTGTCTACAATAGAACCATCTCAGAAGAAGGGACTCACACAGACTGAAAGTGAAGGGATGGAAAAATATCTTTCAGGCAAATGGAAATGAAAAAAAAGCTGGGGTAGCAATACTTATATCGGACAAAAGAGACCTCAAAGTGAAGGCCATAACAAGAGATAAGGAAGGCCACTTCATAATACTAAAGGGATCAATACAACAAGAAGATATAACCCTGATAAACATATATGCACCCAATGCAGGAGCATCCAAATACATAAAAAACTCCTGGAAGATATCAAAGGAGAGATCGACAACAATACAATCATAGTAGGGGACTTTAATACACCACTGACATCAGGGGATAAATCCTCTAGACAAACAATCAGCAAAGAAACAGCAATCCTAAATTACTCACTAGATCAGATGGACTTAATTGACATCTTCAGAACACTTCACCCCAAAGCCACGGAATATACATTCTTCTCAAGGGCTCATGGGACATATTCAAAAATAGACCACATATTGGGTCACAAACAAAGTCTCCCCAAATTCAAGAAGATTGAAATCATACCAAGCATCTTCTCAGACCACAATGGCATAATATTAGAAATAAACTACAATAAAAACAACCCAAAATACTCAAACACTTGGAAGCTGAATAGCATGTTATTAAATATTGATTAGGTTACCAATGAGATCAAAGAAGAAATTAAAAACATCCTGGAAACTAATGACAATGAAAACACAACAATCCAAAACCTATGGGACACAATGAAAGCAATCCTGAGAGTGAAGTATATAGCTCTACAGGCCTATCTCAAAAAAACAAGGAAAAATGGTAGTAAATCATCTAACTCTACAACTCAAAGAATTAGAAAGAGAGCAACAAGAAAAGCCCAGAGTGAGCAGAAGGAAGGAGATAATAAAGATTAGAGCAGAAATAAATGACATAGAGACAAAAAACCCCCCACACAATACATAAAATCAATGAAACCAAGAGCTGGTTCTTTGAAAGGATAAACAAGATTGATGAACCTCTAGCCAGGCTCACCAAGAAGCAAAGAGAAAGGACCCAAATAAACAAAATCAGAAATGATAGAGGTGAAATAACAACAGACCCCACAGAAATACAAATGATTGTTAAACAATACTATGGACAACTCTACTGCAACAAATTAGATAACCTGGAGGAAATGGACATATTCCTAGAAAAATACAACATTCCAAAACTCAATCAGGAAGAATCTAAAAATCTCAACAGGCCAATAACTATGGAAGAAATTGAAGCAGTCATCAAAAAGCTTCCAGCAAACAAAAGCCCAGGACCAGACAGCTTCACGGGGGAGTTTACCAAACATTCAAGGAAGAACTAAAACCTATCCTCCACAGACTACTACAAAAAAATCCAAGAGGAAGGAACACTTCCAAGCTCATTCTATGAAGCCAGCATCACCCTAATACCAAAACCAGGGAAAAACAACACAATGAAAAAGAATTACAGGCCAATATCCCTCATGAATATAGATGCCAAAATCCTCAACAAAATCTTAGCAAATCGGATCCAGCAGTACATCAGAAGGATCATACACCATGACCAAGTAGGATTTATCCCAGGGATGCAAGGATGGTACAATATCCGAAAATCAGTAAACGTGATACATCACATAAACAAATTGAAAGAAAAAGACCACATAGTCATATCAATTGATGCAGAAAAAGCATTTGACAAAATCCAACACCCATTTTAGATAAAAACTCTCAGCAAGGTGGGAGTAGAAGGATCATACCTCAACATAATAAAAGCCATATGACAAACCCACAGCCAACATCATCCTCAATGGACAAAAACTAACACCATTTCCCCTAAGAACAGGAACAAGACAGGGATGCCCACTCTCACCACTCCTGTTCGACACAGTTCTGGAAGTATTAGCCATTGCAATTAGACAAGAAGAAGAAATAAAAGGCATCCAAATTGGAAAAGAAGAAGTAAAACTGTCCTTATTTCCAGTTGACATGATATTATACATAAAAAACCCTAAAGACTCCATCAAAAACTATTAGATTTAATAAATGAATTCTGCAAAGTAGCAGGATACAAAATTAACGCCAAGAAATCTATGGCATTTCTATACACCAATAGTGAACTTACAGAAAGAGAGACTAAAAAAACAATTCCATTTACCATTGCACAAAAAAAATTACTACTCAGAAAACTACAGGACGTTGAAAAAAGAGATAGAGGAAGACATAAACAGATGGAAGAACATGCCATGTTCTTGGATTGGTAGAATCAACATCATTAAAATGTCCATACTACCCAAAGCAATCTATAAATTCAACGCACTTCCCATTAAAATACCAACGGCATATTTCACAGGCCTAGAAAGAACTCTCCAAAAATTCATCTGGAATAAAAAAAGACCCCGAATAGCTGCAGCGATCCTGAAAAAGAACAAAGTAGGTGGGATCTCAATACCAGGTATCAAGCTGTATTACAAAGCCACTGTTCTCAAAACTGCCTGGTACTGGCACAAGAACAGACATATAGATCAGTGGAATAGAATAGAGAGCCCAGAAATTGGCCCGAACCAATATGCTCAATTAATATTTGACAAAGGAGGCAAGAACATAGAATGGAGTCAAGATAGTCTCTTCAATAAATGCTGTTGGGAAAATTGGACAGATACATGCAAGAAAATGAAACTAGACCACCAACTTACACCATACACAAAAATAAACTCAAAATGGATAAAGGACTTAAATGTACGACGGGAGACCATAAAAATTCTAGAAGAATCCAAAGGCAACAAAATCTCAGACATATGCCGAAGCAATTTCTTCACCGAAAAAGCTCCTAGGGCATTGGAAACTAAAGAGAAAATAAACAAATGGGACTACATCAAAATAAAAAGCTTCTGCACAGCAAAAGAAACCATCAACAAAACAACAAGAAAGCCCACTTTGTGGGAAAACATATTTGCCAATGCCATATCTGATAAGGGCCTAATCTCCAAAATTTATAGGGAACTCATACAACTTAACAAAAGGAAGAGAAACAATCCAGTCAAAAAATGGGCAAAGGACCTAAATAGACACTTTTCAAAAGAGGACATTCAGAAAGCCAAGAGACATATGAAAACATGCTCAAAGTCACTAATCATCCGAGAGATGCAAATCAAAACAACAATGAGGTACCATCTCACACCTGTCAGAATGGCTATCATCAACAAATCCACAAATGACAAGTACTGGAGAGGATGTGGAGAAAAAGGAACACTGGTACACTGCTGGTGGGAATGCAGACTGGTGCAGCCACTATGGAAGACAGTATGGAGCTTCCTCAAAAAACTAAAAATGGAACTCCCATTTGACCTTGTGATCTCACTTCTAGGAATATATCCCAAGGAACCAGAAACACCAATCAGAAAGGATATATGCACCCATATGTTCATAGCAGCACAATTCACCATAGCTAAGATCTGGAAACAGCCTAAGTGCCCATCAGTAGATGAATGGATTAGAAAACTGTGGTACATCTACACGATGGAATACTTTGCTGCTGTAAAAAAGAAGGAACTCTTACCATTTGCAATGGCATGGATGGAACTGGAGAGCATTAGGCTACTTGAAATAAGCCAGTCAATGAGGGAAAAACACCACATGATCTCACTCACTCATGGATAATAAAGACCATTATAAACTTATGAACAAAAATAGATACAGAGGCAGAGCTGCCTCGAACAGACTGTCAAACTACAGGGGGAAAGCCAGGGAGGGTTGAGGGGCGGGAGGGGCGGGGAAAGAGATCAACGGAAGGACTTGTATGCATGCATATAAGCATAACCAATGGACATAAGACACTGGGGGCGGGGGTAGGGGAGGCCGGGGGATTTTTAAGGGCGGGAAAAAAGGAGACATATGTAATACTCTTTGTAATACTTTAAGCAATAAAACAATTAAAAAAATAAAATAAAAAGTTTGAGGACCCCTGCCTTAGTCTGAAGGGCCCACACTTAGTTTAATTCTCTGTTGTCACCATCTTCAAATTCTTCTTCCTTTTTGTAATCCTCATCTGAGGACATTCTTAGAAAGAGGAAGAGAGAGAGAGAGAGAGAGAGAGAGAGAGAGAGAGAGAGAGAGAGAACATCAATGCGAGAGAGACACATCAATTGGTTGCTTCCCATATGTGCCCCAACTGGGGATGGAACCTGCAACCTGGGTATGTGCCCTGACCAAGAATCTAACCGGCCACCTTTCAGTGCATGGGACGATGCTCCAACCAACTGAGCCACACCACCCGGTGCCACCTTCAAATTCTTAACTTTTGAACCAGGGGCCTGGTCTGCAGTTTCATTTGGGGCCACAAGTTATGTCGCTGGTCCTGGTGGGCAGTTGTCCGCAGCAGGCCAGCCTGCTGGCTCGGATGGAAGCTGAGACTTATCTCCCACTAGGAAGGACAGGTGGCTGATTCTGGAAGGTGTGTACATCCACAAGGAGGATTTGGGGCACCCAGAGGCCAAGGGGGATGACAATGGAGGCTTGGTCCCCAGGGAACCTGAAGGGTTAGACAGAGGCCACCAGCACAGACTCCACAAGTCAACTCCAAGCCCCAGACTTCGTGGTTGTCACCCTTGTAACTGTGGTTCTCCAGCTGTAGAGACCTTGTCGCATCTCTGCTGCCCTCAGGCCCTGTGATTGCTGGCAGGTTGCTGTGAAGAAGTTCTGGTCCCTTGGCTGGCCAGCTGGGCCACCCCGTGTAGCTGGACCTGGTTTTCTCCAGGGCACCTATATTTTCAGAGGACCAGTCAGACTGGCCATGAGGATTCTGGGGTCTCCCTATCTTGAGTCAGGGTCAGGGCTTGGGTGGGGACATCTGCTAGTCTCCCTTCTCCCACCCGAGGAGAGCCTGAGGATAGAGCCACCTTCAGGCCCGGGATGCTGCACACTCGAGAATGCTGGGGTCACACTCAGGCTCTAGGTCAGACCAGACTTCCAGTGTCGAAAATGAGATGACCGTCTGGGGACAGCCCTCTCAGTGTCACTACCCTGTCTCTCTGGCCTGTCTCCCCAGCGTGACCTAGACTTCTGAGGATGGGACTCTAGCTTCCTCGTCTTTGTCTCCCTTTTTATTCTGGGTTTGCATCAGGCTTAAAGCAAGCAGAAGCAAGGAGAGAAATGCTGGTAAGTAGACTCCAGGGACTAGCAGGGAAGGAGGTGGGAAATTGGTTGCCTGCGAGGACCACCAGGGACCGGATCTCATGAGAGGGAGAAGTGAACTCTCTGAGGTTCTTGGGCTCCTTTCTGAGGGGCAAGGCTCAGGTTCTCTTGCCATCTCATTAGGGGGGAGACAGTGTGGTCATAGCCAAGGGAACAGCCAAAATCATGATTAGGGCCAAGGGACAAGAAAGGGACAGGGTGGGGGAAGACAGGGTATGAGGAGTAGGTGTATTTTGGAATTTGCATTTCCTAAGCTGTGGGTCAGCCCCTCAGTCCCTCAACAAGCACGGCTGGGTGCCCACTAAGTGCAGCCTGGGAAAGGCACTGAGATGTAGGAGCAGACGGGCCTTTGAGAGGAGCTTAGTTACGAGGGAGGAGCTTCCAGGGCAGGACTAGAGTTCTCAGAGACGCCACCCAGCCCCGCACTTCTTCAGACAGGTGAGGACAGACAGAGGTCAGCAGTCTGCAGGCCAGAAGAGGGCCTTCATGTGACTTTGCTGGCACCTTGACCTTGGATCTCCAGCCTCCAGAGCTGTGAGCAATAGACTTCTGCTCAGAAGCCCCCAGCCTGTGGCATTTTGTTATAGCTGCCTGAAGGGACTAAGAGGACAGGCAGCCACTTTCCTAGGATTTCTACAAATCAATGTAAACACGTGTGTAGTCTTATAAGTCAATATACATCCTCCTCTCTTATGCGGAAGTTGGCACGCTGTAGAGATTGTTCTATACCCGTGCTCTTTTCTTCCTTAGGTTTCCCACCCCCCAGCCCCCATTGGTACAGAGAACGTGCTCCTTGCACCGTGTGGACGTGCCATAGTTTATTCAGACCTGCAAGCTCTCCCTCATAGGTGGATGTTTGGGTTGTTTCCAGACGTTGCTATGACAAACAGCTCTGCAGTGAGTCACTGTGTACACACTTTTTTCTGTGTTTGTGAGCAGATCTCTGGGATAAACCGCTAGACATTGGATCAATGTGTCCAAGGGTAAAGGTGTTGGCAATTTTGCTAGATTTTTCCCAAAGCGTCTCCCTACAGTTGTGCTAATTAGCCCGCCCCTTGGTGACGTAGGGGAGTTCCCCCACAGACTCCCAAGAGGGAGCTGTCAGCCTCAGGCTTTTAAAACCAATGTGACAGGTAAAGTTTGTGTTTCAGTGGCTGTCATGTGCCTTCGTAATGGAGGTCTTTTCTGGGATGGAGTAGACCAAGGTGAATGGAGGCCAAGGGCAGGGGTGTGTCTCTCCCGCTGTGCCCCCCACAAGAAGCAGCACTTGGAGCTGAGCCCTGGAGGGTTTATTATCCGTCCCTGTGTGGGGTGGGGGACTTGGGCTTCTAGTGAGGAGTTAGCTGGGGGCAGGAATGTCCCAAATAAGTTTGTATTTTTATTTATTTTTATTTTTATTTTTAAATATATTTCTTTATTGATTTTAGAGAGGAAGGAAGAGGGAGAGAGAGATAGAAACATCAATGATGAGAGAGAATCATTGATTGGCTGCCTCCTGCACGCCCCCCTACTGGGGATCAAGTCCTGAACCTGGGCAGGTGCCCTTGGCCAGAATCGAACCTGGGACCCTTCAGTCCACAGGCTGATGCTCTATCCACTGAGCCAAACTGGTTAGGGCAAGTTTCTATTTTTATATATTTAAGGCCCGTCACCTATGTCGAGGTGCGGGGGTTTCCCATAAAGGTGCTGCTCCTAAGTGGGACATGCACAGGTGGTCTGGACCATCCGCTTGAGGCTTGCGCCAATACCTTCTGGTCAGACACTTTCACAGAGACAGCACCGAGATCTGAGCCGAGCCGGAGAAATTACACACAGACAAACAGGTTAGATGCAAGCACAAAGGGGGTTTATTTACCAGTTCCTGATGGGTCTCAGACGCTAGGAAGGATCCACTGGCGATGCTCGCTGACACACAAAAAGGGGTAGACGGCGCCGTTGGCTGCTGGCTCTTTTGTCGATCGACAGTTAATTGGGCAGAGTTTGGTGCTGGGAACCAAGACGTGAGCACACACAGGTCCTCACGCTCTGGCGACAGGAGAGCTATGCGCTGCTGGGTCCATCAAACTGCCTGATCTTATAGCCCTCTGTAGACGTGGTCTTTGTTGGTGTGTGTGTTATCAGCGGCTGCCAAGTGTGGATCCACCCGGGGTCTGTTAGTCTATGGGTGTGTACAGGCTTTGAGCATTCCCATCAGATAGGCTGTTTATCAGTACTAAGCAGAGCTACAAGGGTGCATTCCTGGGTCCCACACAGCATTCCTATATCTAGCGTTACTATAATAGTCCACACAGGGTTACATGCTTTAAGTCTTACATTCTAAGGTCCTAACATTAAGTACCATAATGATTACTTTAACAAGGGGCCCTTCACACGGGCCAGTAAGTCCCATTGTAGCTAAAGGGGGTAGGCTTCCAGCAGTCCCCGCCCTCCTCAGGGATCCATCGCTGCACGTAGTTGGGGCCTTTGTCCCGGGGCCGCACGATCACGGTGTCCCTGGATGCCACGGATGGGTCCTCGGGGAAGAAGTTGAAGGGCCGGAGCATGAAGCCCACGGAGTTCCCGGGGGTGGCCGTGTTGGGGATGTCCTCTGAGTGGGGGATGTGCAGGAAGCCCACTGTCACCCAGGGCACCAAGTCCTGTGGGAGAGAGGGGTGGGCAGTGCTGACGGGCTCGGAGAGGCGAGGGGTGGGCGACCCCTCAAGCTCTCCTCATAAGGAATGGGCAGATCTGGGGACACTGAACTTGCTCTCCACACAGCGAGGTGCTGCTGGCACAGGCCCAGGGACAGGGCACAGCTCTAGTCTGGGGCTGGGGCTGGAAGAAGGTGGGGCCAGTACCTCTTCTTCAATGTTCTCATTGTTTTGAAGAAACTCTTCAAAGACCACAGGCGGGTCCCAGGGGTCGTTCTGGTTGTAGATGCTGCTGCTGCACCGCTCAGACTCCCGGTACTTGGTCACTGCCAGGGGGTACCTGTCGGGCAGAGCAGCCAGGTGGCTCTGGGCACTGGGGGTGGCCCCAGCCCCTCCCGGGGCACATCTGCAGGGTCAATGACGTGGCTTTCCCCGATTTCCACATCATGTCTTGGGAGCCTGTCAGTCTGACCCAAGGTCAGCGGGGGCTCAGGTGCTCAGAACAGGCCTTCCACTCCCCTCCTCAAACACAGAGCCACGCCCTGTAACACACACACACACACACACACACACACACACACACACACACACACTGCCACACAGACCCAGAGTCTCATAGACAGAAACACAGCCACCCCAGACACAGGGTAGAACCCCCCCTAGACCCTCCAGCTTCCCAGGCCTCCTTACCTGGCCCAGGTGAAAGCCCGCTCCTCCTCCCAGCCGGGCGGCAGCACCTGCTCAGCCATGGAGTGGATCTGCAGCCGGTAGCTGCGCTGGTGGCCCCAGCGGTTCTCCTTGGGGCTGGTGAAGAGCAGGTACTTGGGCAGAGTCTGTCCGAAGCGGAAGGCCGCCTCGCGCTCACGGGAGTACCCTGTCTGCTCTAGGGTTGGCTGGACCAGCCTGTGCTCCGGGCTCCAGGGGTTGGTGATGTTTTCTAGCTTCATGCCCAGCGTCTGGAAGCTATTCTTGGTGCCTGCGGGTGTGAAGGGAGATGCAGAATGAGGATCCAGCACCCAAAGTACCCCTCCCGCATTTTACACTGGGTTCTCCACCCCAGACCACGTCCAGCAGCAAACCATCAGGGGCGAAGGGGGTGTCGTGGGTTCACATGGAGCCAGCTGAGGGGTGGGAGGAAGGGATTAAACACGAAAACCTACAGGGGAACCAGAGGACGATGCGATAGCTCACCACAGCGGCGGTGGTTGCGGTGGCCCTGTGGGCAGTTTCTTTGAGCCCTGGGTCCCAGGCTTTGGGCTGTCCTGCAGCCCCAGAGAGGGGCGGCCGTCTTTCCCCAGGCAGGGGCTGTGTCCACCACCTGCTGTGCCCAGGGCGTGGGTGGAGGGGGCTGAGCCGGGTGGGGAGGGCGGGGTTAGGAAAGGGAGCCACCTGTCTGGTTCTGGGGGCGGTTCTGACTTGATGTCAGGCCACATCCTGCCACGAGGCCTATGCCGCGGTGACACCATTAACCCAGGAGACACAGTGAGTAACCCCAATGGTGCTGCGTCCACCTCCAGGTGCAAGGCAGCAGCGACCTTGCTGACATCGAGGCATTGTCCTCTCTGCCACCCTGAGCACCTTTCTACCCAACCCACCCGACCCAGGGGTCAGCGCAGCCCCAGGGCAGGACAGAGTCCAGGCTGCCGCACCCTGGGCAGCACTGGGGCGCTGTTCAGGTTCACCCCTTCCGGGGGCTCAGGGACTCCAGCCTTGCAGGCTCAGAGCAGGTGGGGCACGTTCTCCTGATGGTGTGCCTCCGGGGTGCAGCATCGTCTCCCACAGTGGGAGTCAGTGTTTGCACACAGAGGTCTGGCCTGGGGACGTCTGGCGCCAGCGAGTCCTACCTGCCACGTCCAGGTCTACGCGGTAGTGCACCAGGTGAGTGTGAATGTTGCCGATCAAGTGCATGTGCAGGCGTGTCCCGTAGCGCAGCCCCTCGGGCGTGTAGAAGGTGGCGTGCACATAGCCAGTGGCGTGCATCTTGGCCTCCATCACCCCGTTGGGGTAGAAGATGAAGTCCCAAATGTAGTCATAGTTGTAGACCGTGGACGTCGTCCGCAGCACCAGCACCTGGCCCTGGAGCCCTGCATAGAAGTTGAAGCCACCGTTGGCGTCAGAGTCAAAGTGGCGCCGAAGGGGCACCCCCGTGGGCATCTCGAAGACACAGAGGGCTCGGGGGTAGTGGACAGGGTCGTCGGCATCGAAGTAGTGGAGGGCATCCAGGAAGGTGGCTGTCTCTGGGCAGTCGATGCCGGGGGCCAACTCATGGGTGACAGTGCCCAAACCCCAGCCCACATCGATGTACTTGGTCTGCATGCCCACAGGTGTGTGGCCTCCGTACAGTGACACTGCGTCCTGGAGGCTCACCTCGTAGGCAATGCGCTCCCCACCGAAATGCACATTCAGCACCTGCAGCCCCGTGGAGGACCGCAGCCTGAAGGCGAAGCTCCAGCCCCCGTAGAGCACGGCGTTGCCCTCCAGCCTGTAGCGGGGGCCTTGGGGCTGGACCAGGTGGGGGCCCTTCACGGTCATGGGGCTGGGGAAGTGCCCGCGTGGCTTGTAGGACGAGAAGAGGGGCGGCTCCTCCCTGCCCTTGGCCCCCTTGCCCTCGGGGAGCGGGTCCTCCAGGACCACCACGTCCACCTCTCCGGCATCGTACTTCCGGGCCAGCTCTTCTGGGCTTCGGTAGAACTTCCCATTGTACCAGACCTGCTCCACCGCCCAGTCCTGGGCGTTCATGCTGCTGTGGTCCAGGAGGAGCTCCAGGCCTGTGGGGTGCAAGAAGAAGCCTTCCACAAAGCGCTGCAAGATGAACCAGGTGCGGCGCTCGCCTGAGGCCAAGCCCTGAGGGGCCACGTCGGTGAAAGTCAGGCATCGGGTGTGACAGTCCTGGAAGGAGAAGCCCGTGGTGTCCAGGAAAAATTGGTGCAAGGGCCTGGTGGCCTCCTGCAGGGTGTGGCTCAGTAGGACATACTCTGCCGAGGAGATGGGCCTGGAGTTCCAGGACATCCGGTGCCCAGTCCTGGGGGGCAGGGGGCGCAGGTAGTGGGGCCATGGCAGGGGCCCCACGGCAAACTCGGTGACGTTGGGATGCTCCTGGGCTCCGAAGAAGATGACGGCACGCGCCTCCCGAGCCGGCCGCCTCTGACCCTGGTCCAGAAATTTCAGCACCTGCAGCTTCCTGGGCAGCAGCATCTCAATGAGGAACACGTAGTTCTTGGTGATGGTTGATCCTCGGGAGGGCTCCAGCCTCAGGTCCTTCCGGGACCAAAGGAAGCTGCGTACGGCCTTCAGCTCCTGGATGCTCAGGTCCGAGAACACCCCGGCCTGGCTGCGGAGAGTCCATGTGGAGTGATTCCCCATGGCCAGCGTCTGCAGCATCAGGACAGCAGCCATGGCCCAGCCAAGGGCCGGGCTTTCTCGCCTCATGTCTCTAGAATTTGGGAAACATGAACTTAGTTGTTTTATGGGAAGACATGGGTTTCCACTAGGCTGGCCCCGTAGTTTCCCAATAGACACAGCCTCGTCCCTTGGCCGCCATGCCAGCCAGTGGCCATGCTGGCGTAGTGGGGGCCCCAGGTTGCTCAGACCTGTGCTTTTCATTGATTTTAATTCTACACTCTCCTCGCTTGTCTTTAAGCCTTGCTTAGTCCTGCAGATTTTCTTACCTATGTCAACTCTGCTTTTCCCTTATCTGTGCATTATCTCAGAAAGGCTGCACCTCTACTGCTGTGGGCTAAGACTAACAGTAGTTAGCTTATCAATGTGATATTCAACAGGGCTGAAAATCAGGATAATATTGCCCTGCTGTGGGCCAAATGGCTCAAGGCAATCCTTACCCTGATAATCCTGTTACTGTTTACCAAGCTTTACCTTTGATATGCCTTATGCATTCCTAAAGGGCAAATGTGTATTCAATTGAATAAAAGCAAATGGGACTGAGAAGTCAGAGAGCCTCTCCACTAGAGAAAGGTTTTCCGCCTGGCCCCCTATGTTTATAAATTCATATTTCTTGTCTAGTGTATTAGTTTGTGCACGGCCCCTTTTCCAGATCCTGAACCCTAGCCGCAAATGGATGCGGCATTCACATCTGGTGCCTTGTAAGGGACCTGGAGAAGAAGATTCACCTGAGCGAAAAACTAAGAAAGAAGGAAATTCACCGGAAAGGTGGGAGGTTCACCGAAAAGGTGGGGAAATTCACTGTGCACAAAACCCATTGCAGCTTCAGAGTCATGAACCATAAGTGGATGAGGAATGTCTTTTGTTTCAGCCAGGCTATAATGGGAAAGAATTTGAGTAAAAAGCAAAAACATCAATGTAAAGTTTTAGCTTGCATGGTCAAGGATAAAGAAATTAAGGTGTCAAAGGATACTCTCTTAAATCAGGCTCAAAGAAAACAAGTTTCCTTGTCATCTTTAAGTATGTGGGCTCTTGCTCCAACTGCATTATGCCCACTTCGTATTGAGCATCAAAATTCTGTAATACCTAAAGCCCTGGATCCTCTGCCTCTAGTGTGGAAAGGCTCAAAATCTAGAGAAAACGGGGCTAATTGTCATTTTACAAAAGGACTCTTTAATGCTTGGTCTGAAAATGACCATATGACACCTTGGGACAAGCAAATTTTAGTTGAAATAATTTTAGAGGCCAGTCAGTAGTATGGAGAGTAGAATAGGATAAGATCCATGAAAGGAACTCTGACTTAGTAATTCTTGTCTATATGTTATGGGCGCTTGTCTGTTGATTGTTATCTGTCTCTGTTGTTTATTGTTAGTTTATTAAGCATGCCTTTAATTTAATTTAATAGAAAAGAAACAGTAGATGGACAGGCCATTACTAAATTTCCCCAAAGCAAACAGAAGGTGGGAACGGGGAGAGAAAGAATATAAGTGGAACACATGGCCGATAACAGAGATCCTAGGAAAATTCCCTAGACAAAGGGAAGTAACTGAAAAAGGCTCCTGCCCAGTCTTATGGTAATCCTGTAAAATGGACGCCCACTCTCAAGAGTGTTATTAAAATTCTCATTTTTGCCATGTTTTTATTTCCCAGTCCATCATTTGAAATTTGAATAGATGAGACATTTCTCACAATTTAGGGATGCGTTTGAGATTTCTGTACCCATGAAGAGAAAAAAGCTAGCTTAAGAGAAGGTGCGCCCTGCCCGATTTTGGCTGGCCTCCTGGACTGAGCCCCATTTCTTCATGGATGCTACAGAATAAATCCAAGACTGTTTTTCTTTAAAAGATGGCAATAATGATAGAAAGAAAATATACAGGCTGTGTTTGGGCAACAAGATTAGTGTTTCTATAATAATGGGTAGTTCTTGGATAATAATGGACCGCATTCCAAGGTTGCCTCCCAAATCTTGGGGCACTCCTGTTTTTTCTTTTGTAAGAAATATATTTTATTGACTTTTTATAGAGAGAAATGGAGAGGGATAGAGAGTTAGAAACATCAATGAGAGAGAAACATCGATCAGCTGCCTCCTGCACACACCCTACTGGGGATGTGCCCGCAACCAAGGTACATGCCCTTGACCAGAATCGAACCTGGGACCTTTCAGTCCGCAGGCCGACACTCTATCCACTGAGGCAAAACGGTTAGAGCGGGGCACTCCTGTTTTTATAAAATAAAAATCAAATAATACTTTAACATTAAAGCCCCTGAAAGTCAATAAGTTATCTCTGTTACAGAATTTGCCAAAGAAAATGCCTTGGATAATAATAATTGGCTT
Source organism: Myotis lucifugus (assembly GCF_000147115.1). Classification (NCBI taxonomy): domain Eukaryota; kingdom Metazoa; phylum Chordata; class Mammalia; order Chiroptera; family Vespertilionidae; genus Myotis; species Myotis lucifugus. The sequence continues at coordinate 679,065 of NW_005871384.1, forward strand.
TAAAATCTTAAAGTTATTAAAACATAAATAAATAGATGTAACTAAAATAAAGAATCCTATATAATAAAAGCCTAATATGCTAAGTGTCCGGTCATCCAGTGACCGGTGGACTGTTCAACCAATCAAAGTATAATATGCTAATGATATACTAAGTTCGCTCAATCACTAGCTATGACAAGCAGTGACCACTGGGGGCAGACAGTCGACTGGTCGACCTGTTGCTATGATGTGCATGGACCACCAGGGGGCAGGTGCTCTGACTGGTAGGTTATCTTGCTGCTGAGGTCTGGCCAATCAGGACTGAGTGAGATGGGCTGAACACACCCTGGAGCCCTCCCACAGTCCCTCCCCAACCGGCTGGCTCCAATCAGCCCACCCCAGATCGGCCCGATCAGGACTGGGCAAGACAGGGCCGGACATGCCCTGGAGCCCTCCTAAGGTCCCTCTCCAGCTCTGATCTTGCACTGGTGGGGTCCCTCGGCCTGACCTGCGGCCTCTCGCAATCCCGGGCCCCTCAGGGGATGTTGGAGAGCCAGTTTCGATCTGATCCCGCAAGCCACACCCTTCGGAGGGCGCCAGACACAGGGCTCATTGCTGGCGAGCACCGCTGTGGCAGTGCAAACCTCTCCCAATCGGGACTGATTGGGCGTGAACCCAGGACAGGCGCAGTGGTGCCAGGATGAGTGGGAGCAGCAGGTAGGAGCTGCAGGCGGTGTTGGACTGCGGGTTTCGGCCCAATCCCCGCAGGCCACCCCAAGGAACCCCACCCGTGCACGAATTCCTGCACCAGTCCTCTAGTTTATAATAAAGCTTTCAGTAATAGTTATAAATGTATTACTAATGAAAGTCCACTCAGAGGAGACTGACTGTGTTCTGTTAGAGGAAAGAGCCAGTCGTGTTTCCCGCAGCAGCAACCTTAGAAGTTATCTCTAAGGAGGAAGGTGGCAGTTTTAAAATCAAAGTGGCTACGGGCCTGCTCCCCTCTCCCCTTGCCTTTCCATCAGTCTTCCACGTGACAGACGGGGGTATTCGCCAGCCTCACATATTGTTGCACAAAGTCTTTGCTAACTTAAAACTTTAGAACATTGCTGAATTAAATAATAAAAATTATTAAATATCTAGGTATTTTAAAATGACTAAACACTGAAATATTAATCTGAGTTTGCCTCATATGAAAAATCTAAAAACATAGATTTGAATCTATTACTTAAATATGTCTTGTATTTTATTTAAAATATATCCTTAAAAATATAAATATATTACTAATCTAAGAAATGGTAAGTATTTAACTTGCCACCTAAAATTTGAGGCTTCTAAGAGTTTAAAGTTCATATTAAGTTGAGAGAAATTATATGATTGTGATAGCAAAATACATAAAGTATAGTAATTCATCTTTGAGAAAAATAATTCTTGTATTTTCTCTAGAAAGATTAGTAGTTCAAAATATATTGTAGTCCTTATATGTACTACGTGTAGTAAAATTTCAACCTAGGATATAATATTTTATTGGTCTGATTAAAAGAAAAAGGATTAATTCTATGATCTGAACCAAATGTTTAATATAAAAACCGTTTTAAATTTAATTGATATCTTTTAGAATAATTACAAAGAGTGTATAATATAATCTTTAGGTTATGTATATTTGATAGTCTTTCCAAGTTAAATTTCAAGACTTTAACCGAGAGATAGCTTTGGGACATTTTAAGGGCCCTGGAATGATTCAAGGATTTATTCTCTCTTCTTTAATGAAATATTTTTAAACCAAATTAGGTTGATATACTATACTTGAAATCACGTGGGAAGCTTTATCAAATAGAAATTAATAACTGTGTCCTATTTATATGCATATATTTTAAATGTTATAAGGCTTCAACCTCTAAGCTTGGTAGGACAAGGTTGCATACACAGTGCCTCAGATAGCCTGCTTTTCAGATAGGCTGTTGGGTAGGGTGGCATCTGTACTTCATAGGTCAAATGTATAGGTTTGCTTACTTTACTTTTTCAATAAAAATGCATGCTTTGATTACTTGATGGATTGGCTCTTTACAAAAAAATCAAGGTCTTTTATAAACTCATTTATATGGGAAGCCACTATTTTATGAGCAATTGGTTCTAACAAAGTCCAAAGTAAAATTTGCACACATATGCAAATGAGCACTAGACGAAGAGTGCTCGTTTAAAAGAGAATGCTGTTTAAAAGTAAATTTTAGCTTAATAGAAGGAGAAATTTTAAAATCTTTTGTAACTATTTACAAAGTAAACTAAACGTCATTATTCAAGTTTTAAATCTCACCATTAATGAGACACCATAAGTAAAAAGAGAGTTACTTTTACTTGAAATGTATGCATTGCAGTATTTGCCAGCATACCTCTCTCCTACTGTTTTTTCCTGAATAGCAACCAAGTTTGTTGCTCTGTTTAAAAGAAAGAAAAGGTGTTTAAAGGAAACTCCTTAACTGTGGCTTAGAGATCACTCTGGGAGGAAATACAGAGGAAAATGCTCTTTACATATCTAGGAACTGTAATTAAAAGTCAATATATTAGGCCTCAAAAGGTGGAAATATGAAAAGATTGCCTTAAAACTTTAAGTGACTTTTAGAAATTATTAAAGAACATTAATAAGTTAAGACCTTATCTAAAAATCTCTATGGGAGCCCTAACAATTTGGCTCAGTTGATAGAGCATCAGCCTGTGGACTGAAGGGTCCCAGGTTCGATTCTGATCAAGGGCATGTACCTTGGTTGCAGGCACATCCCCAGTAGGGTGTGTGCAAGAGACAGCTTATCGATGTTTCTCTCTCATTGATGTTTCTAACTCTCTATCTCTCTCCCTTCCTCTCTGTAAAAAAAATCAATAAAAAATATATTTAAAAAAAAATAAAAATCTCTATGGGAGAAATTATAAATTTATTCAATATACTAAGAAAGTTTTTATGAAGTATATATAAGACCTACAGAATCATTTTCTAATTTTGTGGCTTGCATGTAACAGCAGTGTGCAACCATCTAGAAAATATAAATGCCAAGCAGTTTGGGGCCATCTAGTAAATCCTATCTTCCCTAAACCAAGGACACTTAAGAGTAAATAATTTGCATTTTCCCTCCCTAAAGAAAGCTTATGTCTATATACTCAAAAAGACTGATAACAAAAATCCAATTTCTATCATTTACTGTCCACACCCAAGAACAAATGAAGTTAGAAAATAAACCTTATTTCAGACTGATTTAAATTGGCAAATTGAAATAAGTGAATATTTAGGGGAACTTAGTTTTCACCTACTAAAAAAAACAAGTTACTACAATTTTTATATCACACCCCTATTATTATAGCAAAAATACTATACAGGAACCTATTCCTGGAGCATTAACTAGTTTACTAATGGTTCATCTAATAGTAAAACTAGTTATCATGCAATGAATTCAGACTGAGTCATCCAGACCAGTCATACTTCTGTACAAACAATTGAATTAGAAGCTATCAAGGCTGCATTGCAGAATTTCCAAAAGCCTCTTAATGTTATTTCTGAACTGTCTATGCTGCTGGCCTGGTAAACAGAATTGCAACTACTCAATTAAAATGGCTCAGTGACCAAAGTCTATTTATACTATTTAAACAGGTCCTGGTCCTTCAACAAAAGGAAATGCATATGCCGATCAATTTAGTTACTTTAGTAAATCAGGCCACAGAATCTCATCAGCTTTTACATCAGCCTGCCAAAATGTTGTCTATGTTATGCCCAGATTTCAGGATCCCCAAGAAACCACATCAGGGAGCCAGCCAGTCCGATGCAAAAGCATAAGAGTCTTTATTCGAGCTAGCTCGGCTCCCCCACCTTGCCGACGCAGCGACAGGAAGCAGAGAGAGATAACTCTGTGTGGAGACGGGTTATATAGGGGGAGTTGGAGGAAGGGGAGGAGAAAGGACTGTGCTCTGCCGATTGGCCAGGCACAAGTCTGTGTCTTGTTCCTGGGTGTGGCTAGCAGAGGCTTAGACTTCCGGGAAGAAGCTCCTTGCCAAGCACGTGGCCAAGGTAAGATGGAGCACTTACCCTGGGGCAAGGTGGAGGGTGTAGCCCTTACCCGGGGCAAGGTGGAGGGCCTAGCGCTTACCCTGGGGCAAGGTGGAGGGCCTAGCCCTTACCCTTTCAGTCTAAACAATTCTCATTAACACGGCAGCAGACAAAACAGATTATCAAGGAATATCCCTCTTTCATGTTCCCAATTTTAAAAACAAAAAGGGGGAATAGTGGAGAAATCTCCTGTAAGTAAACTACATCAAGCCTTAATTACTTAAAATTTTTTCACTTGTAATGCTGATGGCAAGACACCTATACAATTACATTGGTGTCAGAATAAGCTAAAGGAAAATGGTCTGGTTAAATGGAAAGATCCCGAGTCTGGTTTATGGAAGGGTCCCTTTATTAACTTTTGGTCGAGGATATGCTTGTGTATTTCCAGAAAACTCCTCCAAGTCTGTGTGGATTCCTGCAACCTGAATCCGAGAGAGGACCTTGCACCCTGAGCTTCACCCTGTACCAGTGCCTGCAGACAGTCGACTGCTCCAGCCACAGATAGCAGTGGCCCCCGGCAACATGCTGAAGATAAGGAATGGGAGGAGAACAAGAAAGAGGAGAAACAGTCCAGAAATGACCTGGATGATGGTGAAGAAGCCTTGCCATGCTAGCAGTCATCAGTTGTGCAATGGTGTGGGTTGCCCTGAACAAAGCCAAAGAAGGTTGGACCTGCATTGTCATTGCCCACCGTCTGCCCACAATCCAGTACTTGAATATCATTGCTGTCATGTCACAGGGGATAGTAACTGGGAAGGGGACCCATAAAGAACTAATGGCCCAGAAAGAAGCCTACTACAGACTAATTCCTTAAATGCCTGGCAGCAATTTAAAAAGGACATGAAAGAACTGTCTCATTCTTGTTCTTATATGTTTATTTCTAGTCTGCAGATGCAGAATGAAAAGTCTTAAAAGGACTCAAGCTCTGCAAATGGCATACACCTTTCTAAATTTATTAAGAAAACAAAAATGGGGAAATGCTGGAGGCTAAGACCAATATTCAGCATAGTATTGCCCTGCTGTTGGCCAAATGGCTCAAGGCAATCCCCTAACCTGATAATCCTTTTACTGTTTACCAAGCTTTACCTTTGATATGCCTGTATGCATTCCTAAAGGGCAAATGTGTATTCAAGTGAATAGAAGCAAATGGGACCCAGAAGTCAGAGAGCCTCTCCACTAGAGAAAGGTTTTTTGCCTACCACCCCCCCCCCCATCTAAATTCTTATTTCTTGTCTAGTGTATTCGTTTGTGCAGGGCCCCTTTTCCGGATCCTGAACCCTAGCCACAAATGAATGTGGCATTCACACTCACCTTTAGGGTGACTCAGCCAGAGCCTGTGACACAGGACACCTTTCCAAGTGCACTTCTTGTGTCCTCTGTGTAGACAAAAAGGGTGTGCAGTGATAAATCATAAACCCTTCCCCGGGCAGGTCATGGTGGGTAGCAATGGCCCGGGCCATGAGAGGTTTTCAAGCCAGCCCTGGCCATGTTGTTGTTTATCTGGAACCAGTGGTCGGTAAACTGTGGCTCGCGAGCTAAACGCGGCTCTTTGGAACCTTGAGTGTGGCTCTTCCTAAGCCTTTGGGGTACCCTAATTAAGTTAATAACAATGTACCTACCTATATAGTTTAAGTTTAAAAAATTTGTCTCTCAAAAGAAATTTTAATCGTTGTACTGTTGATATTTGGCTCTGTTGACTAACGAGTTTGCCGACCACTGATCTAGGTTAACACACCTTTGAAATACCACAGTGACCCTCTTTTTCATTCCCTCCGAGGTGTAACCATCCTCAAGGGAGCACACAATCTTGTCAATTGTGCATTGGCCCTTGCTTTCTTGCATCTTCATGTCATCTTCCTCAACTCCCAATGTGTGAGACTACAAACTGTCATTCTTGGGAGGACTTGAGATCCTGTTTCCTGTCACTTGTCATCAGTTTTGGCTCAAATAAACTCTTATGAAAATTATCTATAGGTTTGGATGTTTCTTATGTTGACATGGGCATTAATAGTAGAACTATGTTTGATATAACAGAATTTTTTTCATTCTAAAATTTGAAATGCAGTTCAGAAGTTCAAAGAGTGGGCTCTGGGATCAGGCTGCCTGGTTTCAAGAGCTACATATCCCGCCAGTAGGACCAGCTGTGTGACCTTGGACAGGTTGCTTAAATTCTCTGGGCTTCCATTTTCTCAACTGTGCAATGGAAATAAACAACCACGGTACCTAGTTCCTAGGGCTTTGAGGGAAATCAATTGGTCAGTAGAATAATGTGTTTAGAACTGTGCTTACCTTCTAGGAAGCACTCAAGAATCCTTAGCTACTCTTCTTTATTAAAAAGATATTTGTATTGATTTCAGAGAGAGATAGAAACAACAATGATGAGAATCATTGATTGGATGCCTCCTGCACGCCCCCTACAAGGATCAAGCCTGCCACCCGGCTATATACACCGACCAGGAATCAAACATGACCTCCTGGTTCATAGGTTGACCCTCAACCACTGAGCCACCATGGCCGGTGCTACTCTTCTTTTTAAAAGCCAACCTTCAGGAGACGCTCAGTGGTACCAGAAGATTTTAAATTTGAGCAGCATAGACGGATTTGACTGAGATTAGGCTGTAGACTATGGCTGAGTGAGGACCAGTTGGCCAGTGCTGCCTGGCTGCTTTGTGTCCTTGGTGGGGCGCTCAGGTTGTGGCTGATTGACCATCTGTGGCTCCTAGGAGGGCACTTCAGGGTGCGGCCATCCTAGGTGGTGGTACAGGTAGATGTCCTTTTCCCTTCCATTTTGGGGGTGGGTGTGGTCAGGGTCTTCACTCATAGCCCATCCCCCAGGGCAGCCAATCAGTCCCTGTGCCTCATCCTGTCCTCCTGTCCCTGGTGCAAGGCCGGGGACTCACCTGAGTTTGTGCTGTCCAGCCTGAAGGGATGGGTGAGAAACAGCAGCCCTGGGGGAAGCCAGAGATCTCAGAAGGCTATGAGGTGAGCTCTTGTTTTACTATTACATTTTGGGTCAACATCTTTTTAAAGTAGACTTTACTTTTTAGAGCAGTTCTAGGTTCACAACAAAATTGAGCCAAGGCACAAAGACTCCCCATCTGCTCTCTGTCCCCACATGGACAGTCTCTCCCATTTTCAAAACTCCTCATCAAAGTGGTGCATTTGTTACAATTAGTGAACCTACACTGACATTTCATTAGCACCCACAGTCCATAGTATATTCTTGGTGCTGTACATTCTATGGTTTGGACAGATGTGTACTGACATGTAACCGCCATTGCTCATCCTACAGAGTAGTTTCACTGCCCTAAAAATCCTCTGTGCTCAGCTACTCAGCCCTCCCCACCCAACTCCTGATCTTTTACCATCTCCATAATTTGTTGCCTTTCCCAGAATGTCATAAGGTTGGGCTCACCAGTCTGTAGCCATTTCAGATTGGCTTCGTTCACTCAGGAATATGTATTTAAGTTCCTAATGTCTTTTCTTGGCTGGGCCCTCATTTTTAGAACTGCTTATCCCCAAATGCTCTGTAGAAGAGGGAGGTGACTTGCTGTTCCTTTTAGCTTATCCTCCCCAGCACAGTACTGTGTGTGGTGTCCCAGGGGGCAGCTGGGGTGTGGACTGTGGCATTGAAACCACGGAGGGGAGAACGTGGCAGCCAGAGTGCTCTGCTCCTCTCTGCCTGAGAATAGCATCCAGCTCCCCACTGAGCCTTTACCATCTCGCCTCCGGGAGGTTGCCCCTGGCTTTCTGGGCCTTTCGGGTCTTCATTTCTCTTGGCCCCTCACTCCAGGCCTTGCTTCCCTCCCCTACCAGTCATCCCCTTCTTGACTCACCCGATGGCCCATCAGAACATACCTGTGTGCTCTGCTCCTCTCCCCTCTGCAGTCAGCCTTTGTCTGGGCTCCTTCTGGACCTTTATGGCTCTGTTGGACCCGCCCTAGAGGGAGGGACAGGGCGAGGGCTGGGTCAACCAAGGTGGGGACCCACGTAGGGCTCAGGGGCTCCCAGAGGGCAGGGGTGGTGGCCAAGGATGGGCATGGGGCTCCGCAGCCAGGGGGTCCTGTTGCCCCTATAAGTACCCAAGTTTGGAAACGCCCCAGGCCTCCATCACTTCAGCTGCGGGGTTCACTTCTGTTTCTCTCAACACCGTGTCTTAGTTGTCTGTTTCCTTTCATTCCTCCTTCCACAGGGCCCCGTCCACAGGAGCTGTCTATGGTGTCGTATTCCCTGTTGGAAGCAATGCGAGCTGTGTGATGCCAAAATTTATTAAAGTAAATGTTGAGTTTCAGAGGCCAGAGATAAAGACAAGAGGAAATTTACCAGCAAGCAGTCTCAGCTGAAGCGGATGGAGGGACAAAGGTGGAGGCTGATAGAGTCAGACACCAACAACAAAAATAGGGAACCTGACCCACGTCTAGGATGGGGAGCCAGAGCCTGAGCCAGAGCCAGAGCCAGAGCCAGAGCAGCACAGAAAGTGTGAAGCCACTGAGCTGACACTCTAGAAGAAGTCTTCTTTGCATCCCGGAGACCCTGAAAGGATTCAGAAGGAAGGGAAGGATTGGCTGGGGAGAAAGTTCTCAGGATGGCTGTGGCCAGGGCCCAGAGAAAGGAGAAGGGACACGGGCGGGGGTGGGGGAGGCACCTGTGCAGGGAGGGGACACAGTACTGAGATGGCTTAGTACTGTTAGATGACAAGGGCAAGCTTGGGCTTGATAGAAAGAACCAACAGGTCTTTATCTTCTTAATCACCAAGTCATGAGTGCTTATTTTTTTATTGTTATACTAGAGGCATGGTGCATGAATTTGTGCACAGGTTGGGTTCGGCTGGCCTGCCCTTATGGGGTATGATTGGGCTGGCCTGGCGTGAGGGACAGGCCGTGGGCTGCTGTTTGAACTCCTGGTTGAACTCCCAGTTAAGGGAAAAATTTGAATATTAGCCTTTTATTATATAGGACGAAAGGCCCGGTTCACGAATATAGGACTAAAGGCCCGGTGTCTCAGCCTGGCCTCACCCTCTCGCAATCTGAGACCCCTTGGGGGATGTCCGACTGCCAGGATCAGGCCTAAACTGGCAGTCAGACATCCCTCCGAAATCCGGGACCATTGGCTCCTAACCACTTGCCTGCCTGCCTGTCTGATTGCCCCACTGCATCTGCCTGTCTGCCTGATCACTCCTATCCCCTTTTCCTTCCTGATCACCCCTAACCACTCGCCTGCCTGCCTGATTGCCCCTAACTGCCTCTGTGTTGGCCCTCACACCTGGGACCCAAGCTTCCCTCTCTCTTGTTGGCTGCAGGTACCCGGAACTCAGGCTTCCCTCCCTCTTGCCGGCTGCAGGCACCTGAGACCTGGGCCGGGACTGCCTGGGCTGGCCACAAGCACCCAGGACCCCAGGAGGCACTGCCCGGGCCCTGGCTTTCTCAGGAAGGATGTTGGGAAGGTTGGCCAGAAGATGCCCATTCTATCTGGTCTAATTAACATGTTATCCTTTTATTAGTATAGATGACTTTTGTATTTATTTTGTTTTCTTTTTAAAATCTGCATCAAGGATGTTTTTAGTGATTTTGGAGACAAAGGAAGGGAGAGAGAGACAGAGAGAAACATTGATGTGAGAGAAACATCTATCTGTTGCCTCCCTTACCTGCCCTGACTGGGTGCTGAACCTGCAACCTAGGTATGTGCCCTGGCCAGGAATCAAACCAGCAACCTTTGATGTACCGGACGATGCACCAACCAACCAAACCACCTGGCCAGGGCTGACTTTTGTATTTGTCATCATTAACATCCTGCTACTTTCACTTCAAGTGATTTCAGTATTTATTGGCAGCTAGATAAAGGAAGGAGAAAATAGTTAGTTAACCTGATACTTGTTTGCAATTCCAGAAGGCAATTAGCTTTAAATGCATAAAGGATGATTGATATAGTGACTTCACTTATGTCTTTCACCTTCAGTCATGGGTTCACCTTGGAGACTTGAGGAGGTTTGCATTCTAAGAGAGTTGTGGGAACAACCTGATGTTGAGAAGTGCAACCTGTTCCTATTCTACAAAGGACTGTAGGGAGCGAATGTAGAGTCAAGCCTCGGACTGACCTGTGGCAGAGCCACATACAAGTCCCAGCTTGGAGGGCAGAGCCCTTCTAGTATAATTAAGCTTGACCTTATAGTCCTCACTTGTTCCTAGGTACCTAATGGGCTGTGGGAGGTGCAGCAAGTGCTGCTAAAACAAGGTGAAACTGGCAAGAAATATGTTGACCACTCCCCTTGTTTTGGTTTGTGTGTTCTGACTATAAATTAAAGCTTCGGCTTACAAGCTGTGTCACTGTTTCCTCATCCAGGCACAGTGATTCTACCTAGTCCCAACTGTATTCTCTTGTCTATTTTCTTTAATCCTTCACCGCCCCTCCTCAGGTTCACCCCTGGCCATGCTGAACACAGCTCATGTGGCCCCCGAACATGGGGCCTGAGTAAAGGGGAACTACAATTGTAAGGTGAAAGGATGATCCAGTGAAGCACTCACAGAAAATCCATGTAATGTAGGGAGCGAGGTTTTGTAGCAGCTGGGTGTAAAACATGGGAAATTCAGGATCTCAGGAAAGGGATCTCTAAAACAATGCTCAAAGGAGTGTAGTCAAATTCTTAAATTTCTTAAGTTGAGTCTAAGAACTGTAAAGCACAAAATGGAAGTCCTGATAGTGATGCTTAAAGCTAAGCCAGGGCATTTTGCTAAGGACTGTAAAGCTAAAAATGGAAGTCAGAAGGACTGAAATGTAAATAGTGAAAGTACTAACTGAGATATTGCTTAGAAGATACAGATTAAGTAGAAAACTAGAAGTAGAAGATAGCACAGGAACAAAAACAAGGAATAAATTAAATTTTTAATAATTTATGTGCTCATGGGCACTGGACCTCATTGGGCTTTGCAGGTTCAGTGAAAGTGTAAAATGTATAAAGGTTGCAAACCAGGGAAGTTTAAGCAAAGGCCAGCCAGGCCTACGTATAATTAACAAACCATTATTTTCCCCACTTGAGGCAAAGCAGGAGGGGAAGGAAAAAATTTAAATTGGATATATTTGACAGCTTTTCCAAATGTAATATTTCAAGCATTTAGCTTTGTGACATCTCAAGGGCCCTGAGGTGACACAAAGATCTACTCTCTACAAAAACAAAAAGGGGGAGAAGGATGTTATGTGCTAAATTTTTGAATTACGATGCAGAGGGTTGTACAGCAGCCGAAAGGCATCGGACCTCCAGTACAATAGCCTCTGCTGAGTTAGCCTGGTGGAAGGATGCACAAACCAGATCCAGTAATGATGTGGGGCAGAGGTTGTGTTTGTGTCTTTCCAGAAGGAGCAGTGCAGCCAGGAGCAGTGCAGCCAATTTGGGTGCCAGAGCGTATTGTGCATCACCAAGGTAGACCCAGAGAAGCTCCTGGTCCCTCCGTTCAAAAGACTGAGAGTTGCCCGGATGATAGCAATGCAGATGAAAAAAATAACGATGTTACGCCAGGGGCCAAGGGGCCAACATGGGGTCAGCTGAAGAAGGTAAGGACTGAGGCCCAGCAGATGGTAGAAAAGCAAGGAGTGGAAGCTACTCTCTCAGCCCTGTTTCTTAATAGTGTTGGTGAGCTGCCAGTTTCTGTAAAGTCTTGTGCAGCCAAATCTGAGGACTCTGAGTAGATATACACCAGCAGCAAAATAAACGTTCATTTTGTAGAAATAGTCCTAAAAATGTTAAAATGTCTGTAGTTTGGTTTCTCTCTTGTTGCTGTATTGCATTGGCATTGTTTTGTTATTGTTTTATTAATAGCCAGAGTTTTGTTCTTGATATTCAAGTTTTATGTCTATTGTAGTAGCTTAAAAATTTTTAGAATTCCTAACTTTGGAATAATCCTTATAATTCCAAGTGATTATAATGAATAAAGTAAATGGAAGTAAATAAAAACAAAAAAAGGGGGGAGATCTAGGGAGTGGCTATAGGCTCAAGCCTCGGACTGACCTGTGGCAGAGCCACATACAAGTCCCAGGAGAGCTCTGCCCTTCAAGCACAATTAAGCTTGACCTTATAATCCTCCTTTGTTCCTAGGTACCTAATGGGCTGTGGGAGGTCCAGCAAGTGCTGCCAAAACAAGGCTTAAGTAAGGAAATAGATTTGAAACTCGCAAGAACATTGTAAACATGTTGACCACTCCCCTTGCTTTGCTTTGTTTGATCTGACTAGAAAATGAAGCTTCAGATTACAGGATGTGTCACTGTTTCCTCATCCAGGCAGTGATCCACCTTGTTCCAACTATGTTCTCTTGTCTGTCTTCTTTAATCCTTCACCGCCCCTCCTCAGGTTCACTCCTGGCAGTGCTGGAGGAGGTTCACTAGCTAATGTTGAAGACACTCCTTTTAACTCAAGAAAATATGATCAGAAAAAAAAAAAAGAATTTTTAAAGCACAGTGACCTGCTTCTTCAGTAATACTGAAGGTGAAAACTAGGCACTTTCAAAGCAAGTACACTTCTGGCTCCTCTTTACAAGAAGTTTTTGTTCACTGAACCGCTAACCCTTTTTGATGAGGAAGATAGAGATGTTTTTGCCCTAATGCTGAAAGATTTGCTATTTCCCTATCCTTTTATGAACATTTATGATTCTTTGTTTTTTAATGGTTTCGATACAATGCTTGGACGATTTAAAAATTTAAAAAAATCACCAAGATAAAAATTGTTGATGTTTTAAATATTGTATCAGTTGTTATAAAAGTGCTTTGTCCAAATCCCAGAATGTTTACCTTAATAGTGGGAAGATAAAAGGTTTGAGGTTCATCTTCCTACTGCCCTACACGTGAAAGCTCTTCAGACAGGTTTCTGGAAAGTTGCGCATAATCAACGGTCTGTCTGCTTAAGACATCCCTTGGAAACCAGGGGGCGCAGACTAATCCTGCCCCAGTCCATGGCCACACCTTCCCACGGAGTCCCGGGGTAGGATGGAGAAAATCAGGAGCAAAGGCAAAGGCAAGCAAGGTCACATGGATTGTCAGCAGGGGGTGGGCCCCAAGCCTGGTGAGGGCCCCCCACACAGCAGGTAATGGGGGGCGGCTCTGTGCGCCCCTCCAAAGCCCAGTCTCAGACTTTCCCACCAGCTGGACGCTCAGAAGGGAGAGAAGTGAATGATGACGGGTGTGCTGGGCTGCCCCCCTTCCCTCCCCAGTTTGGGTGGATGGTAAAGGGCAGGGATGGGAAGGTTAGGCCAGCTCCCAGCTGAGGATGGCACTAGCTCTGTATGCTGAGGCGTGGGGGAGAGGGAGGGGGGAGCTGCATCTTTTTCTGCATCATCTCCTCTTTGAGACCAGAGTAGAAAGTCTGGGGAAGGTGGGGATGTGGGAGGAAGCGGTTTCTCCTCTAACTTGCACTGTCCCTTGTTAGCCTATTGAGTGTGGTGGCCAAGTCTAATTGTCCAGGGGTTTGAGTGGCTGTAGGAGCATTTTGTCACTTCTGAAAGCTAGTTCTGTGATTGTGGCCAGGACACCTGGCTGTCTCCAGGGACCAGCATGCCGCACAATGATTCCCAAGCAGTTCCCTGCAGGCCCAAGCTCCCAGCCTGCTGTCCTCCTTGGTTATGGCCAGTTACACACTGTCCTGCCAATACATTCTCCCTTTGTGCTTAAGCTGGTTGGAGATGCTTCTGTTACTTCAAGTAAAGACAAGAGGAGACTAATCCACAGAATTAAAATAATTCACTAATTCAACAAACTGTGCTTTCCTGGCCAATAGAGAAGTGCCTGTGCTTTTTGGTGGGTGCTCTTCTTGCAAATGTGTGGCTTGCCCTTTCGACTCAAAAGTGAATCACCCCGGGGGCCTGAGACAACCTGGGAGGTTTGGGACGAGAAGGTGAAGGCACAGTCTTCAGGGCCTGGAGATGGAGAAACAGAGAGGGCAGGATAAAGTAAGGGGGTGCAACAGACAGACAAAACTTGTCAGTGCCTGGAGAAGACATTCCCTGCAGGAAGGCAGGCATCTGGCCGCTCTGTCTTTAGCCTTCCAGCCCTCCTGGTCCTCCCCAGGCACACCGGTCTGGACCATGAACTTGGACCCAGTGGTGCAAAGAGTAGGATAGCCTCAGAGCCTGGGTTCTGGTGGAAACCTTGGGCGCGGGAGTCGCAGCAGCTCAGGGCGCCACCTAGCGCCCAGCCGGTGGCGGTGCCGGAAAAGCGCCCGCCCCTCCACCCCCAAGAACAAAGAAAGGGAGCCCAGAAACAATAGGCCTTCAGTGCCTGGGAAGTCCTGGCAGAGGGAGGGCAGGGAGGCCATGAGGAAAGGAGCATAGTAACAGCCTGAGCCCCTTGCTCTTGGACGTGTACCCTTGAATTCACGTGTCCTTGTAAAATATGCTGCCTGAGGTTTGAAAATAGTGCTTCTTTTCTCTGTCCTTCTTCAGGTCCGTACTGTTACTGAAAGAGTAATGGCTGGATTGCTTGGGCGCAGTGTTTTGTTCTTGTGCTCCAGCTCTTGAATGTGGGGAGTTGAGAGTTATTGAAATATCCCCGCCACAGTATTTGTTCATGCTGTACCCCTTTCTTTCCTTTTGCATTTCAATCTCCCCAGTTTTATTGAGATGTAACTGACATGTTACATTGCATTAGTTTTAGGTGTATGATGTGATGATTTGAAGCATGTAAATATTGCAAATGATCACCACAACTTGTTAACATCCATCACCACACAGAGTCACAATTTTTTTCCTGTGATGAGAACTTTTAAGATCTGCTCTCCTACCATCTTTCAAATGTGCAATACGGTACTGTAAACGACAGCCACCAGCTGCACATTACAGCCCCAGCAATTGTTATAACTGGAGTTTGTACCTTTTGACCACTGTCACCCATTCCATTTCTGGCAACTACCAATCTGTTCTGTTTCTATGAGTTCCATATCTTTTAAACAATTTACAGTTAAAGGAATAAGAAACCTGAAAAAGTAAGAAGAGCTTTACTCTCCTTTGCTTGAGGAATGCTACATGTATTTTTTCAGGTATAAAGATCCTTTTATTTTGAAATAATTATGAAATCACAAGGGATAGCAGAAATGGTACCAGGAATCTGAGTCCCCTTCACCTGATTTCCCCAGTGGTGCCATCTTGGTGCTGTGGTTCAAAGTCACAACAGGACCTTGATGTTGGCACACTGCTAGCTGGGCCACAGGAGGGGCTCAGTTTCCACCATGTTTATCTCGGGCGTAGACTTGTGAATCCACCACAAAAATCAAGATGCAGAACCCCTCCATCACCTGCTGCCTCTGTTATTCGCATGCCCCGCCCACTCCCACTCACCTCTTCTCCATCTCCACGGTTTTCTCATTTGGAGATGCCATCTGGATGCTATAGTTCTGGAAGCATCGTTGTGGGATGGACTTTTGTTTTCACCAGGCATAGTGCCTGGATCACAAGTTCATCCCTTTTCACTGCTGATCAGTGCTCTGCTGTACAGAGTTGTTCAGGGACTTCTCCACTGAGGGACATTTGGGTTGTCTCCAGTCCACTATGATGAATAAGTCTGCTGTGAACATGAGTGCACAGGCTTTTGTGTGAACATAGGAATCCATTTCTCTGGGCAAAATGCCCAAGAGCATGACTGCTGGTCATGGGTAAGTGCAGGGTCAGTTTTATCCATTTCTCTAAAATATAAATGAGAAACTCCAGATTATGGGATGTGGATTTGGAAGAGGCCCCAGGACAGGGGATCAGGCAATGCAATAGAGCCTGATAATAAATTACAGTAATAAATTACAGACGTCACACCTAACTTGGAGAGCAGAGAGAATTAAAGAGGCCAGATTGACGGCTCTGAGAAACTGCCTGCAGCTGGCCAAGGGTTTAGGGTTAGTTCTTGGCAAATCTCCAGGTGAGAAAAACGTTGAACTAATCATGTCCTTTTAGCAAAAGTAGTTTACTGCCATGATAATTTAGGGTTAAGTGTGTAATTGCTGCAATTTGCATAAGCTTGAATTTGGTTAAAAATGAAATATTATGGCAATAGGCATATTGCTTGAATATGTATTTCCTTTTGGGAGGCGGAAAGTACTTTGCAGATCACATGCTATATTGCTATGTTGCTCCTTGAAAGGAAGCAGCCTGGGGATGGCTAAGGCCGGCTGTGGGTGCAGGTAGCAGAACCAGCCTCTTGGGCACATGGCCTTAGTCTGAAGGGCCCACACTTAGTTTAATTCTCTGTTGTCACCATCTTCATATTCTTCTTCCTTTTTGTAATCCTCATCTGAGGACATTATTAGAGAGAGGAAGATAGATAGATAGATAGAGAGAACATCAATGTGAGAGAGAAACATCAATTGGTTGCTTCCCATATCTGCCCCAAATGGGATGGAACCTGCAACCTGGGTATGTGCCCTGACCAAGAATCTAACCGGCCACCTTTCAGTGCAGGGGACGATGCTCCAACCAACTGAGCCACACCACCCGGTGCCACCTTCAAATTCTTAACTTTTGAACCAGGGGCCTGGCCTGCAGTTTCATTTGGGGCCACAAGTTATGTCGCTGGTCTTGGTGAGCAGTTGTCCGCAGCAGGCCAGGCTGCTGGCTTGGATGTAAGCTGAGACTTATTTCCCACTAGGAAGGACAGGTGGCTGATTCTGGAAGGTGTGTAAGTCCACAAGGAGGATTTGGGGCACCCAGAGGCCAATGGGGATGACAATGGAGGCTTGGTCCCCAGGGAACCTGGAGGGTTAGACAGAGGCCACCAGCACAGACTCCATGAGTCAACTCCAAGCCCCAGACTTCGTGTTTGTCACCCCTGTAACTGTGGTCCTCCAGCTGTAGAGACCTTGTCCCATCGCTGCTGCCCTCAGGCCCTGTGAGTGCTGGCAGGTTGCTGTGAAGAAGTCCTGGTCCCTTGGCTGGCCAGCTGGGCCACCCCGTGTAGCTGGACCTGGGTTTCTCCAGGGCACCTATATTTTCAGAGGACCAGTCAGACTGGCCATGAGGATTCTGGGGTCTCCCTATCTTGAGTCAGGGTCAGGGCTTGGGTGGGGACATCTGCTAGTCTCCCTTCTCCCACCTGAGGAGAGCCTGAGGATAGAGCCACCTTCCCGACCCAGGATGCTGCACACTCGAGAATGCTGGGGTCACACTCGGGCTCAAGGTCAGAACAGACTTTCAGTGTCGAAAATGAGATGACCGTCTGGGGACAGCTCTCTCAGTGTCACTGCCCTGTCTCTCTGGCCTGTCTCCCCAGGGTGACCTAGATTTCTGATGACTGGTACTCTAGCTTCCTCATCTTTGTCTCCCTTTGTATCCTGGGTTTGCATCAGGCTTAAAGCAAGGAGAAGCAAGGAGAGAAATGCTGGTAAATAGACTCCAGGACTAGCAGGGAAGGTGGGAAAGTGGTTGCCTGCGAGGACCACCAGGGACCGGATCTCATGAGAGGGAGAAGTGAACTTTCTGGGGTTCTTGGGCTCCTTTCTGAGGGGCAAGGCTCAGGTTCTCTTGCCATCTCATTGGGGGGAGACAGTGTGGTCATAGCCAAGGGAACAGCCAAAATCATGATTAGGGCCAAGGGACAAAAAAGGTTCAGGATGGTGGAAGGCAAGGTATGAGGAGTGAAAGGGCGAGGACTACGCCCCTCATCTTGCCCCAGGGTAAGGGCTACACCCTCCATCTTGCCCCAGGGTAAGGGCTACAACCTCCATCTTACCTTGGCCATGTGCTCAGCAAGGCTTCTTCCTGGAAGCCCAAGCCTCTGCTAGCCACACCCAGGACTTCTTAAGCTAACCAATAACAATCAAGGGAAGTCGCCATAGATATGACCACATCCTGTGTAACAAGACACCGACTTGTGCCTGGCCAATCGGCAGGGCCCACAGTCCTTTCTCCTCCCCTTACTCCAACCCCCCTATAAAACCTCTCTCCACACAGAGTTAGCTCTCTCTGCTTTCTGCCGGTGCGTCGGCGAGGTGGGGGAGCCGAGCTAGCTTGAATAAAGAGTCTTATGCTTTGGCATCGGACCTGGCTGGCTCCCTAGTGTGGTTTCTTGGGGATCCTGAAATCTGGGCATAACATTTGGGGGCTCGTCCTGGATCCCCAAGACCCTCGAGGGACCCCCGATCCGGAGAGTCTGACTGACCGCCGTAAGTGTCTGTGTGTTGTGTATTCTGTTCTGTGTGTTATATGTTCTGTCCTGTGTGAGCTCAATTCTGAAATTCTGTAGTGCCCGAAGCGGTGGATGCACTGCTGAAGGACCATGGGCGTGGAGAGTTGGAAGATGTTCCACTCCCCAGGAGGGATGCGTATACCCCTCACAAGGGATGTGTATTCCCCTCACAGATTTGAGGGATGTGTATTCCCCTCTCGGAGGGATGTGTATCCCCCTCCAGGATCTGAGACGAGGCGGGTCGCTCCCGCCAGTTTGGCATAAGGCCATCATCTAGTTGCTTCCATGGAGATGGAAGGCTGTTCTTTGGGGCCCTCTGTTTGTCTGTGTCTGTGTTTTTCTGTTTTCTGTGGACTTACTGGACAGATGTTATGGGACGGACTCAGACTGCTCCTTTG
The DNA here is from genome assembly GCF_000147115.1 of Myotis lucifugus. NCBI lineage: Eukaryota > Metazoa > Chordata > Mammalia > Chiroptera > Vespertilionidae > Myotis > Myotis lucifugus. Next base: position 697,677 of record NW_005871384.1, read on the forward strand.
GGTATTGTGATTGATCATTTCAAGGAGATTGGGGGAGGCTATAGAGCTCCCTCAGGAGTTGGGAAGTTGTTATTGTTTAAACTCTGAATGAATGTCTGGTGAAAGTCTGTGAGTGTGGAGGGAGGGGGCCTGCCCTCTCCCCTCCTTTGTGTGGCTCCACGACTTTGGTCAGGCGGGCGTCTGAGTGAGGATCTGTGAAAATAGGTCACCCCCTCCCCAAGTAAATGTGTCTGGGATTTCTGTGCACGTGTAAAGAGAAAAGCTGGCTTAAAACGAATTCGCGCATAGTCCGATTTTGGATAGAGTTTTGAGCTGGAGTCTCTTTGCAAATGTGCAGGATGGAGCCCAAGACTGATTATTTTACCCCCCCCCCCCAAAAAAAAGATGCTAGCTAGATTCTAGCAGAAAGATTGGCATTTCTATAATAAAGAACAGTTTTTAAATGCTAATGAAGGGTGTTAAGGCTGGCTTCCCAAGGCAATTTCTAATGAAAGAAGGGGCTAGTCGCTTCCCACCTGTAGCAAAATCTTAAAAGAAAGAATGTGGTCAATTTACATCTGAAAAGACCAGGTAGGCCAGAACCTGTTTTGCAAGGCTCAAATGTGGTTTTCCAGAGCCGCTTGAAAGTAAAAAGTAAAGTTTACTCTAATTTGCCTCATGAAAAATCTAGAGGACAGAATTAAATCTGTTGGTTAAGTATGTCTTGCATTTTTAAAGTTTATTCTTAAAGATGTTACTGATTGAGAAATGCTGAATATTTTGACTTGCCAGCTAAAAGTTTAAGGTTCGGATTGAATTGGGAAAAATTGTGCAATTGTGGTAACTAAATGCCTTTGCTTATTGGTCCTGATTTGCAAAAAAAAAAAAACAGTGTAGACAGCCACCATTTTGGGCTGCATGACTTGGCAGCCGCCATGTCAGCCACATGACTTGCCGCTCCCCTGGGGGCCGCCATCTTGAAACAGCAAAGGCCCCTCCCTCTGATTTAGCAATGTCTCACTGAGGCAGGATGGAATTTCAGGGGTGGAGCTTTAAGGCGGAGTTTTATGGGGCAGGAAATGTGCTTGCCTCTTGGATTTATTTAATATGTCAAAGTCCTTAAAAGGGACTAATAGCAGTAATCCAATTTCTAAAGTAAAGTACGATTATTTCAGGTAGAAACTGTGGTTTCATACTGGGCTTAGAGGGCACATTTTTCCTTTGCCTGGGAGGGACAATGCAGCTGTCCCAGGATTGGAGGGCTCCAGTTAACTTAACAACTCAGTGTTCTGGAGACCCAGGACTGTAGTTTGGATGGCATGCCTAAGTTTGACCCAGGTTACCCAAGGGCTCTAGATAATATGTTAATCAAACTAGGTTATCTGTTGGTATTTTGTGCTGTAAATGTGGCATGCGCCTGTGTAAAAGTGTTTCTGTTTATTTCTGTTTTGTTTTGTTTTCTTCTGTGGTGATTCAAAGTTTTTAATGGGAAATGTTATCTGTCTTTATTGCTTAAATATGTGTCTTTGTTGTTTAAAATTGTTTAACTAATGAAATTTCTGTTTATGTCTCTTAAAAATATGAACGCATTGCTAATCTAAGGCTGTTTGTTTGCTAGGGACTTTGATTTGCTAAAAGGTATTTGTGGCTTTTCTAGTCTGATTGGGACATTTAGGGGTGGGGCTCACAGTTCCTCAGGGCAGAGATTTTATGGGCCCCCTGCCTGTGCTGAATTAAATAATACAGGCCAGTGTCTTTTGGCTTGCTGGTTAAAGGAAGGTAATGGGCCCTAGGATCTGTAAAAATGGCTGGGAATAAAGCTGGATGAACTGAGTGACTAGGGGAGTCGGGGTTTGGATCCCCTCCCCAAGCCCAGGATAACTCTTAAAGTGGAGGGGACCCCCATTGACTTCCTTGTCGACACTGGGGCACAACATTTGGTCCTCTGCACCCCGCAAGGAAAACTGGCGAACAAAAAGTCCTGGGTGCAAGGGGCAACTGGTATGAGCCAGTATTCATGGACTACCCAAAGAACAGTAGATTTAGGAATGGGCCGGGTATCCCCACACTTTCATGGTGATACCGGAATGCCCCTACCCACTACTGGGGTGGGACCTACTGACCAAAATTGGAGCTCAAATAACTTTCAGACAAGGGGGGCCTCAGGTCACCGATGGGAGGGTCCGCCCTATTCAGGTCCTGACCATGAGGCTAGAGGATGAGTATCGCCTCCACCAGAAGGCTTCCCCAGTAGAGGGCAGTATGGAAAAATGGCTACAAGAATTAACAACAGCTTGGGCAGAGATGGGGGGTGGGGGGGTGGGGGGGGGCTGGCCACCCACAGGGCCCCAGTCCTGGTAGAACTAAAGCCAGGAGAAGGTCCAGTAAGACCTGGGATACATCCTAAAGGGCGGGCAGTGGAAGTTATCGGATGCCAGAAAAGAGACTGTTTTGAAAATCCCTACTCCCACCTCTCGAAGAGAAGTAAGGGAATTCTAGGATTGGCTGGCTACTGCCGCCTCTGCATACCGGGTTCCCCGAAATCGCCAGGCCCCTAGAGGGCCCCAGAGGGCTCACCAGGACATTTGGCCCCGCCTCCGTGCCATCCTAACCCCAACTCCTCATCAGCACAGACCAGCAGATTGGGTCTACATCAGAAGGCACCACCGGGAGACCCTCGAGCCACATTGGAAGGGTCCCTACACTGTGGTGCTGACGACCCCCACCACTCTCAAGGTAGACGGCGTCGAGACCTGGGTCCATCACACTCACGTCCGGTCAGCGGACCCATCCATGATCCGGGAAGACTTCGTCACCAAATGGAGCGTCGATCGAAATCAACGCCACCAGCTCAAGCTCAAGCTACGGCGTGCTCGACCTGCCTGATGCTGGTAACATTGCTCGCGATCACTCCTGCTACTGGAAGCCCCCACAATACCGTATAATAGACTTAGATGATGCCTGCATCTTCATGGACATGGCTCCAAAGAGACAAGGACAATTTATAGGAAGGTCAAGAATAGACTTTAGTCATTGTATTGATATGTTATATTGACCTTTGATTCTCTTGCAGGTTTGAATGTATGTTGGCTATCCTGGAAGGGGACTGTGTGGGGTGAACCCCAAAAGTAAAGGGTGTCTAGCTGCCAAGAGGGCAGGGGCCCAACTGGGCAGGGAAGAGTGCCCATCAGGTTTTGGTCTCTGTTGCGAGACAGTTGACGGTTGGCAGCCTGTATACTGTCTTGCAGGCCTGTGTAACCATGCCCATGTCAGGGTTTAGTAGAATAAAAGGTCTGAGGCATGGTTATGCATAGAAAGAAGGTTTTATGCCAACAGTTACTGTTTTGTCAAGAATCCATGAAAAGGAATTGGCAAGGAAAGTCAGAAAATCTTAGAGCAGATCACTATGTTTTTCTCCTTATATAATTCCTCTGAAATATTGGCAATGCTAAATGAGTCATGGCAATACATTTCTTTGCATGGATTCAATAAGACTGGTTCCTAATAGTGGTTTTATTAACGGAAAACTTTGACTGGAGTATCATGTTTTAAAGAGCCCCGTCTGAGCTCTAAAGACCTAAAGCCAGTAAAAATGCCACAAAGAAAGCCTGGTATCCTGCTTGGGAGCCCTGAAGATGGCTGGTGCTGGAGCATCAGGCCCATGCCCTACCATCACTGGCGGTTGGTAAGAGTAGAAGGGGAGCAATAAGGGTGCCTCTGCATCCCTGCGGAACCCCCACTCACTCTGGGCCACAACGAGTAGGAGGGCTACTGAGATGGGCCTTAAAGCCTGGAGCGTGGGCTCAGGTGGAGTTGCTACAGGTGAAGGATTCACCTAACTCAGCAGATACTGCAGGCGGGCCTGATGGCAGCTGGATGGCTTGGCTTCCTGGCCTTATGGGGCACATTAAGATTCAACCATGAGATTCCAGCAAAGGTGGTCGGTTACCATTCTTGTTGTGTTTATGCAAACATCAGGCCAAATTGAATACAGTAGATAAATTAATCTTAATTTGGTTTTTGATAGCCATGGAGGAATTTTAAGAAGAAAAGTCCTATTTCAATAGAAGTTGTTAAAGCTAAAATGGCTCTTTCCCTTCCACCGGACCATTTGTTAAGCATATAGGGATAGTTCAGTTGATAGTTGTGTGTGCCCAGTATGGGCCTCTAGCAACGGTGGAATAGAAATGCAGTGCGTCTCATGATTGAGCCGGAAGTTCCAAGACAAAGGGGGGAATGAAAGGGCGAGGACTACGCCCTCCATCTTGCCCCAGGGTAAGGGCTACGCCCTCCATCTTACCTTGGCCATGTGCTCGGCAAGGCTTCTTCCTGGAAGCCCAAGCCTCTGCTAGCCACACCCAGGACTTCTTTAAACTAACCAATGACAGTCAAGGGAAGTCGCCATAGATATGACCACATCCTGTGTAACAAGACACCGACTTGTGCCTGGCCAATCGGCAGGGCCCACAGTCCTTTCTCCTCCCCTTACTCCAACCCCCCTATAAAACCTCTCTCCACACAGAGTTAGCTCTCTCTGCTTTCTGCCGGTGCGTCGGCGAGGTGGGGGAGCCAAGCTAGCTTGAATAAAGAGTCTTATGCTTTGGCATCGGACCTGGCTGGCTCCCTGGTGTGGTTTCTTGGGGATCCTGAAATCTGGGCATAACAAGGAGTAGGTGTCTTTTGGAATGTGCATTTCCTAAGCTGTGGGTCAGTCCCTCAGTCCCTCAACAAGCACGGCTGGGCGCCCACTAAGTGCAGCCTGGGAAAGGCACTGAGATGTAGGAGCAGATGGGCCTTTGAGAGCAGCTTAGTTACGAGGGAGGAGCTTCCAGGGCAGGACTAGAGCTGTCAGAGACGCCACACAGCCCTGCACTTCTTCAGACAGGTGAGGACAGACAGAGGTCAGCAGTCTGCAGGCCAGAAGAGGGCCTTCATGTGACTTTGCTGGTATCTTGACCTTGGATCTCCAGCCTCCAGAGCTGTGAGCAATAGACTTCTGCTCAGAAATGCCCCAGCCTGTGGCATTTTGTTATAGCTGCCTGAAGGGACTAAGAGGACAGGCAGCCACTTTCCTAGAGTTTCTACAAATCAATGTAAACACGTGTGTAGTCTTATAAGTCAATATACATCCTCCTCTCTTATGGGGAAGTTGGCACGCTGTAAAGATTGTTTTATACCAGTGATGGCGAACCTATGACACACCTGTGAGAGGTGACACGTGAACTCATTTTTTGGTTGATTTTTCTTTGTTAAATGGCATTTAAATATATAAAATAAATATCAAAAAAAATCTTTGTTTTACTATGGTTGCAAATATCAAAAAATTTCTATATGTGACACAGCACCAGAGTTAAGTTAGGGTTTTTCAAAATGCTGACATACCGAGCTCAAAAGGTTCGCCATCACTGTTCTATACCCATGTTGTTTTCTTCCTTAGGTTCCCCCCATCGGTACAGAGAACGTGCTCCTTCACGCTTCTTTTATGACCCCCTAGCATTGCACCGTGTGGACGTGCCATAGTTTACTCAGACCTGCAATCTCTCCCATAGATGGATGTTTGGGTTGTTTCCAGGCGTTGCTATGACAAACAGCTCTGCAGTGAGTCACTGTGTACACACTTTTTTCTGTGTTTGTGAGCAGATCTCTGGGATAAATCCCTAGACATTGGATCAATGTGTCCAAGGGTAAAGGTGTTGGCAATTTTGCTAGATTTTTCCCATAGCGTCTCCCTACAGTTGTGCTAATTTGCCCGCCCCTTGGTGACATAGGGGAGTTCCCCCACAGACTCCCAAGAGGGAGCTGTCAGCCTCGGGCTTTTAAAACTAATGTGACAGGTAAAGTTCTTGTTTCAGTGGCTGTCATGTGCCTTCGTAATGGAGGTCTTTACTGGGATAGAGTAGACCAAGGTGAATGGAGGCCAAGGGCAGGGGTGTGTCTCTCCCGCTGCGCTCCCCACAAGAAGCAGCACTTGGAGCTGAGCCCTGGAGGGTTTATTATCCATTCCTGGGTGGGGTGGGGGACTCAGGCTTCTAGTGAGGAATTAGCTGGGGGCAGCGGCCCTTCACACGGGCCTGTAAGTCCCATTGTAGCTAAAGGGGGTAGGCTTCCAGCAGTCCCCATCCTCCTCAGGGATCCATCGCTGCACGTAGTTGGGGCCTTTGTCCCGGTGCCACACGATCACGGTGTCCCTGGATGCCCGGATGGGTCCTCGGGGAAGAAGTTGAAGGGCCGGAGCAGGAAGCCCACGGAGTTCCCGGGGGGTGGCCGTGTTGGGGATGTCCTCTGAGTGGGGGATGTGCAGGAAGCCCACTGTCACCCAGGCCACCAAGTCCTGTGGGAGAGAGGGGTGGGCAGTGGTGACGGGCTCAGAGAGGCGAGGGGTGGGCAACCCCTCAAGCTCTCCTCATAAGGAATGGGCAGATCTGGGGACCACTGAGCTTGCTCTCCACACAGCAAGGTACTGCTGGCAAAGGCCCCGGGATGGGGTGCAGGTCCCAGGACAGGGCGCAGGTCCCAGGATGGGGTGCAGGTCCCAGGACAGGGCGCAGGTCCCGGGACAGGGCACAGCTCTAGTCTTGGGCTGGGGCTGGAAGAAGGTGGGGCCAGTACCTCTTCTTCAATGTTGTCATTGTTTTGAAGAAACTCCTCAAAGACCACAGGCGGGTCCCAGGGGTCGTTCTGGTTGTAGATGCTGCTGCTGCACAGCTCAGACTCCCGATACTTGGTCACTGCCAGGGGGTACCTGTCGGGCAGAGCAGCCAGGTTGCTCTGGGCACTGGGGGTGGCCCAGCCCCTCCCAGGGCACATCTGCAGGGTCAATGACGTGGCTTTCCCTGATTTCCACATCTTGTCTTGGGGGCCTGTCAGTCTGACCCAGGGTCAGCGGGGGCTCAGGTACTCAGAACAGGCCTCCTCAAATACAGAGCAACACCCTGTAACACACACACACACACACACACACACACACACACACTCACACACACTGCCACACAGACCTAGAGTCTCAGACAGAAACACAGCCACCCCAGACACAGGGAAATGTAGGGAGAGGTTATAGAGTCAAGCCTTGGACTGAGCTGTGGCAGCGCCACATACAAGTCCCAGCTTGGAGGGCAGAGCCCTTCTAGCACAATTAAGCTTGACCTTAGAGTCCTCCCTTTGTCCTAGGTAGCTAATGGGCTGTGGGAGGTGCAGCAAGTGCTGCCAAAACAAGGCTCGAGTAAGGAAATAGATTTGAAACTCACAAGAACATTTAAACATTTTGACCACTCCCCTTGCTTTGCTTTGTGTGATCTGACTATAAAATAAAGCTTCTGTGAGCGTTCACCCCTGGCAGTGCTGGATGTGGTTCAGGGAAACACAGGGCAGGGCCTCCAGTCATCCCGGCCCCCAACCTCCCAGGCCTCCTCACCTGGCCCAGGTGAAAGCCCGCTCCTCCTGCCAGCCGGGTGGCAGCACCTGCTCAGCCATGGAGTGGATCTGCAGCCTGTAGCTGTGCTGGTGGCCCCAGCGGTTCTCCATGGGGCTGGTGAAGAGCAGGTACTTGGGCAAAGTCTGTCCAAAGCGGAAGGCTGCCTCGCGCTCGCGGGTGTACCCTGTCTGCTCTAGGGTTGGCTGGACCAGCCTGTGCTCCGGGCTCCAGGGGTTGGTGATGTTTTCTAGCTTCATGCCCAGCGTCTGGAAGCAATTCTTGGTGCCTGTGGGTGTGAAGGGAGATGCAGAATGAGGATCCAGCACCCAAAGTACACCTCCCCCCATTCTACACTGGGTCTCGACCCCAGACCACGTCCAGCAGCAAACCATCAGGGGCGAAGGGGGTGTCCGGGGTTCGCATGGAGCCAGATGTGGGGTGGGAGGAAGGGATTAAACATGAAAACCTACAGGAGAACCGGAGGCCGATGTAATGGGTCACGGAGGCTGCGGTGGTTGCGGTGGGACTTTGGGCAGTTCCTTTGAGCCCTGGGTCCCAGGCTTTGGGCTGTCCTGCAGCCCCAGAGAGGGCCGGCCCTCTTTCCCCAGGCAGGGGCTGTGTCCACCACCTGCTGTGGCCAGGGCGTGGGTGGAGGGGGCTGAGCCGGGTGGGGAGGGCGGGGTTAGGAAGCGGAGCCAACTGTCTGGTTCTGGGGCGGTTCTGACTTGATGTCAGGCCACATCCTGCCACAAGGCCTAGGCCAGAGTGACACCATTAACCCAGGAGACACAGTGAGTAACCCCAATGGTGCTGCGTACACCTCCAGGTGCCAGGCAGCAGCGACCTTGCTGACATCGAGGCATTGTCCTCTCTGCTACCCTGAGTGCACCTTTCTACCCAACCCACCCGACCCAGGGGTCAGCGCAGCCACAGGGCAGGGACAGGGTCCAGGCTGCCGCACCCTGGGCAGCACTGGGACGCTGTTCACGTTCACCCCTTCCGGGGGCTCAGGGACTCCAGCCCTGCGGGCTCAGAGCAGGTGAGGCACGTTCTCCTGATGGTGTGCGTCCGGGGTGCAGCATCGTCTCCCACAGTGGGAGTCAGTGTTTGCACACAGAGGTCTGGCCTGGGGACGTCTGGCCCAAGCGAGTCCTACCTGCCACATCCAGGTCTACGCGGTAGTGCACCAGGTGAGTGTGCATGTTGCCAATCAAGTGCGTGTGCAGGCGTGTTCCGTAGCGCAGCCCCTCGGGCGTGTAGAAGGTGGCGTGCACATAGCCAGTGGCGTGCATCTTGGCCTCCATCACCCCGTTGGGGTAGAAGATGAAGTCCCAAATGTAGTCATAGTTGTAGACCGTGGACGTCGTCCGCAGCACCAGCACCTGGCCCTGGAGCCCTGCATAGAAGTTGAAGCCACCGTTGAAGTCGGAGTCAAAGTGGCGCCGAAGGGGCACCCCTGTGGGCATCTCGAAGACACAGAGGGCTCGGGGGTAGTGGACAGGGTCGTCGGCATCATAGTAGTGGACGGCATCCAGGAAGGTGGCTGTCTCTGGGCAGTCGATGCCGGGGGCCAACTCATGGGTGACGGTGCCCAAACCCCAGCCGACGTCGCTGTACTTGGTCTGCATGCCCGCAGGTGTGTGGCCTCCATACAGCGCCACTGCCTCCTGGACGCTCACCTCGTAGGCAATGCGCTCCCCACCGAAATGCACGTTCAGCACCTGCAGCCCCGTGGAGGACCGCAGCCTGAAGGCGAAGCTCCAGCCCCCGTAGAGCACGGCGTTGCCCTCCAGCCTGTAGCGGGGGCCTTGGGGCTGGACCAGGTGGGGGCCCTTCAAGGTCATGGGGCTGGGGAAGTGCCCACGTGGCTTGTAGGACGAGAAGAGGGACGGCTCCTCTGTGCCCTCAGCCCCCTTGCCGTCAGGGAGCGTGTCCTCCAGGACCACCACGTCCACCTCTCCGGCATCGTACTTCCGGGCCAGCTCTTCTGGGCTTCGGTAGAACTTCCCATTGTACCAGACCTGCTCCACCGCCCAGTCCTGGGCGTTCATGCTGCTGTGGTCCAGGAGGAGCTCCAGGCCTGTGGGGTGCAAGTAGAAGCCTTCCACAAAGCGCTGCAAGATGAACCAGGTGCGGCGCTCGCCTGAGGCCAAGCCCTGAGGGGCCACGTCGGTGAAAGTCAGGCATCGGGTGTGACAGTCCTGGAAGGAGAAGCCCGTGGTGTCCAGGAAAAATCGGTGCAAGGGCCTGGTGGCCTCCTGCAGTGTGTGGCTCAGTAGGACATACTCCGCTGAGGAGATGGGCCTGGAGTTCCAGGACATCTGGTGCCCAGGCCTGGGGGGCAGCGGGCGCAGGTAGTGGGGCCTTGGCAGGGGCCCCACGGCAAACTCGGTGACGTTGGGATGCTCCTCGGCTCCGAAGAAGATGACGGCACGCGCCTCCCGAACAGGCCGCCTCTGACCCTGGTCCAGAAATTTCAGCACCTGCTGCTTCCTGGGCAGCAGCATCTCAATGAGGAACACGTAGTTCTTGGCGATGGTTGATCCTTTGGAGGGCTCCAGCCTCAGGTCCTTCCGGGACCAAAGGAAGCTGTGCACGGCCTTCAGCTCCTCTGTGCTCAGGTCCGCGAACACCCCGGCCTGGCTGCGCAGGTTCTGTGGGGAATGATTGCCCATGGCCAGCGTCTGCAGCATCAGGACAGCAGCCATGGCCCAGCCGAGGGCTGGGCTTTCTCGCCTCATGGCTCTAGAATGTGGGAAACATGAACTTAGTTGTTTTATGGGAAGATATGGGTTTCCACTAGGCTGGCCCCGTAGTTTCCCAAAAACACAGCTTCATCCCTTGGTCGCCATGCCAGCCAGTGGCCATGCTGGCGCAGCGGGGGCCCCAGGCTGCTCAGACCTGTGCTTTCCATTGATTTTAATTCTACACTCTCCTCGCTCGTCTGTAAGCCTTGGTTAGTCCTGCAGATTTTCATACCTATGTCAACTCTGCTTTCCCCTTATCTGTGCATTATCTCAGAATGGCTGCACCTCTACTGCTGTGGACTGAGACTAACAGTAGTTAGCTTATCAATGCGATATTCAGCAGGGCTGAAAATCAGGATAATATTGCCCTGCTGTGGGCCAAATGGCTCAGGGGAATTTTTACCCTGATAATCCTGTTACTGTTTACCAAACCTTACCTTTGATATGCCTTATGCATTCCTAAAGGGCAAATGTGTGTTCAATTGAATAAAAGCAAATGGGACCCAGAAGTCAGAGAGCCTCTCCACTAGAGAAAGGTTTTCTGCCTGGCCCCCTATGCTTATAAATTCATATTTCTTGTCTAGTGTATTCGTTTGTGCACGGCCCCTTTTCCAGATCCTGAACCCAAGCCGCAAATGGATGCGGCATTCACATCTGGTGCCTTGTAAGGGACCAGGAGAAGAAGATTCACCTGTGCGAAAAACTAAGAAAGAAGGAAATTCACCGGAAAGGTGGGAGGTTCACTGAAAAGGTGGGGAAATTCACTGTGCACAAAACCCGATGCAGCTTCAGAGTCATGAACCATAAGTGGATGAGGAATGTCTTTTGTTTCAGCCAGGCTATAATGGGGAAGAATTTTAGTAAAAAGCAAAAACATCAATGTAAATGTTTAGCTTCCATGGTCAAGGATAAAGAAATTAAGGTATCAAAGGATACTCTCTTAAATGAGGCTCAAGAAAACATGTGCCCTTGTCATCTTTAAGTATGTGGGCTCTTGCTCCAACTGCATTATGCCCACTTCGTTTTGAGCATCAAAATTCTGTAATACCTAAAGCCCTGGATCCTCTGCCTCTAGTGTGGAAAGGCTCAACAGCTAGAGAAAATGGGGCTAATAATTATTCTACAAAAGGACTCTTTAATGCTTTGTCTGAAAATGACCATATGACACCTTGGGACAAGCAAATTTTAGCTAAAATAATTTTAGAGGCCAGGCAATACTATGGAGAGTGGAATAGGATAAGATCCATGAGGGGAACTCTGACTTACTAATTCTTATCTATATGTAATGGGCCCTTGTCTGTTGATTGTTATCTGTTTCTGTTGTTTATTGTTAGTTTATTAAGCATGCCTTTAATTTAATTTAATAGAAAAGAAACAGTAGATGGACAGGCCATTACTAAATTTCCCCAAAGCAAACAGAAGGTGAGAACGGGGAGAGAAAGAATGTAAGGGGAACACCTGGCCGATAACAGAGATCCTAGGAAAATTCCCTAGACAAAGGGAAGTAACTAAAAAAGGCTCCTGCCCAGTCTTATGGTAATCCTGTAAAATGGATGCCCACTCTCAAGAGTGTTATTAAAAGTCTCATTTTTGCCATGTTTTTATTTCCCAGTCCATCATTTGAAATTTGAATAGATGAGACATTTCTCACAATTTAGGGATGCGTTTGGGATCTCTGTACCCATGAAGAGAAAAAAGCTAGCTTAAGAGAAGCTGCGCCCTGCCCGATTTTGGCTGACCTCGTGGCCTGAGCCCCATCTCTTCATGGATGCTATAGAATAAATCCAAGACTGTTTTTCTTTAAAAGATGGCAATAATGACAGAAAGAAAATATACAGGCTGTGTTTGGGCAACACAGCTATGATGGGCATGGACCATCAGGGGGCAGACGCTCCGACTGGTAGGTTAGCTTGCTGCTGGGGTCTGGACAATCAGGACTGAGCAAGATGGGCTGAACACGCCCTGAATCCCTCCCACAGTCCCCCCCCAGCTGGCCAACCTCTGGCCTCCCTCCCCAACTGGCTGGCCTCAATCAGCCTACTCTGATCAGCCCAATCAGGACTGGACGAGACAGGGCCGGACATGCCCTGGAGCCCTCCTGTGGTCCCTCCCAGCTCTGATCATGCACTGGTGGGGTCCCTCGGCCTCACCTGCTGACTCTCGCAATCCAGGACCTCTCAGGGGATGTTGGAGAGCTAGTTTCAACCTGATCCTGCAAGCCACTCCCCTCAGAGGGCACCAGACACCGGGCTCATTGCTGGCGAGCGCCGCTGTGGCAGTGCAAACCTCTCCCAATTGGGACTGATTGGGCGTGAACCCAGGACAGGTGCAGTGGGTCCCAGATGAGTGGGAGCAGCAGGTAGGAGCTGCAGGTGGTGTTGGACTGTGGGTTTCGGCCCGATCCCCACAGGCCACCCCAAGGAACCCCCACCCGTGCACGAATTCATGCACCGGGCCTCTCGTTTATAATAAAGCTTTTCAGTAATAGTTATAAATATATTAATAATGATATTATTATCCACTCACTCAGAGGAGACTGACTGCATTCTGTTAGAGGAAAGAGCCAGTCGTGTTTCCCGCAGCAGCAACCTTAGATCTCTAAGGAGGAATGTAGTGGTTTTAAAATCAAAGTGGCTAGGGGCCTGCTCCCCCCTCCCCCTGCCTTTCCATCAGCTTTCCACATGACAGACAGGGGTATTCGCCAGCCTCACATATTGTTGTACAAAGTCTTTGCTAACTTAAAACTTTAGAACATTGCTGAATTAAATTATAAAAATTATTAAATATCTAGGTATTTTAAAATGACTAAACACTGAAATATTAATCTGAGTTTGCCTCATATGAAAAATCTAAAAACATAGATTTGAATCTATTACTTAAATATGTCTTGTATTTTATTTGAAATATATCCTTAAAAATATAAATATATTACTAATCTAAGAAATGCTAAGTATTTAACTTGCCACCTAAAATTTGAGGCTTCTAAGAGTTTAAAATTCAAATTAAGTTGAGAGAAATTATATGATTGTGATAACAAAATACATAAAGTATAGTAATTCATCTTTGAGAAAAATAATTCTTGTATTTTCTTTAGAAAATTAGTAGTTCAAAATATATTGTAGTCCTTATATGAACTACATGTGGTGAAATTTCAACCTAGGATATAATATTTTATTGGCCTGATTAAAAAAATAGGATTAATTCTATGGTCTGAACCAAATTTTTAATATAAAAACCGGTTTACATTTAATTGATATCTTTTAGTCTAATTACAAAGAGTGTATAATATAATCTTTAGGTTATGTATATTTGATAGTCTTTCCAAGTTAAATTTCAAGACTTTAACCGAGAGATAGCTTTGGGACATTTTAAGGGCCCTGGAATGATTCAAGGATTTATTCTCTCTTCTTAAAAGAAATATTTTTAAACCAAATTAGGTTGATCAACTATACTTGAAATCACGTGGGAAGCTTTATCAAAGAAAGATTAATATTTATATGCATACATTTTAAATGTTATAAGGCTTCAACCTCTAAGCTTGGCAGGACAAGGGTGCATACACAGTGCCTCAGACAGCCTGCTTTTCAGATAGGCTGGGGGGTAGGGTGGCATCTGTACTTTATAGGTCAAATGTATAGGTTTGCTTACTTTATTTTTCAGTAAAAATGCATGCTTTGATTACTTGATGGATTGGCTTTTTACAAAATAATCACGGTCTTATATAAACTCATTTATATGGGAAGCCAATATTTTATGAGCAATTGGCTCTAACAAAGTCCAAAGTAAAATTTGCATACATATGCAAATGAGCACTAGCCAAAAAGAATGCTGTTTAAAAGCAAATTTAAGGTTAATGAAAGGAGAAATTTTAAAATCTTTTGTTACTATTTACAAAGTAAACTAAAAGTCATTATTCAAGCATTAAATCTCACCATTAATGAGACACCATAAGTACAAGAGAGTTAGTTACCTTTACTTGAAATGTATGCGTTGCAGTATTGGCCAGCATACCTCTCTCATACTGGTTTTTCTGAATAGCAACCAAGTTTGTTGCTCTGTTTAAAAGAAAGTAAAAGTGTTTAAAAGAAACCTCTTAACTGTGTCTTAGAGATCACTCTGGGAGGAAATACAGAGGAAAATGCTCTTTACATATCTAGGAACTGTAATTAAGTCAGTATATTAGTGCCGAAAGCGGTTTGGCTCGAAAAGACTGCCTTAAAAAAAGTGACTTTTGGAAATTATTAGAGAATATTAATTAGTTAAGACCTTATCTAAAAATCTCTACGGGAGAAGTGACAAATTTATTCAATATACTAAGAAAGTTTTTATGAAGTATACATAAAGACCTACAGAATCATTTTCTAATTTCATGGCTTGCATGTAACAGCAGTTTGCAACCATCTAGAAAATACAAATGCCAAGCGGTTTGGAGCCATCTAGTAAATCCTATCTTCCCTAAACCAAGGACACTTAAGAGTAAATAATTTGCATTTTCCCTCCCTAAACAAAGCTTCTGTCTATATACTCAAAAAGACTGATAACAAAAATCCAATTTTTATCATTTACTGTCCACACCCAAGGACAAAGGAAGTTAGAAAATAAACCTTATTTCAGACTGATTTAAATTGGCAAATTGAAATAAGTCAATATTCAGGGGAACTTAGTTGTCACCTACTAAAAACAAGTTACTATAATTTTTATATTACACCCCTATTATTATACCAAAAATACTATGCAGGAATCTATTCCTGGAGCATTAACTAGTTTACTAATGGTTCATCTAATAGTAAAACTAGTTATCATGCAATGAATTCAGATGGACTCATCCAGACCAGTCATACTTCCTTACAAACAATTGAATTAGAAGCTAGCAAGGTTGCATTGCAGAATTTCCAAAAGCCTCTTAATATTATTTCTGATCTGTCTATGCTGCTGGCCTGGTAAACAGAATTGCAACTACTCAATTAAAATGGCTCAGTGACCAAAGTCTATATATACTATTTAAACAGGTCCTGGTCCTTTAACAAAAGGAAATGCATATGCCGATCAATTAGTTACTTTAGTAAATCAGGCCACAGAATCTCATAAGCTTTTACATCAGCCTGCCAAAATGTTGTCTAAACAATTCTCATTAACGTGGCAGCAGACAAAAAAGAGAGTATAAAGGAATATCCCACTTTCATGTTCCCAATTTTAAAAACAAAAAGGGAGAGTAGTGGAGAAATCTCCTGTAAGTAAACTACATCAAGCCTTAATTACTTAAAATTTTTCACTTTAAATTTTTTCACTTGTAATGCTGATGGCAAGACACCCATAGAATTACACTGGTGTCAGATCAAGCCAAAAGAAAATGGTCTGGTTAAATGGAAAGATACCGAGTCTGGTTTATGGAAGGGATCCTGTATTATCTTTTGGTCGAGGATATGCTTGTGTATTTCCAGAAAACGTCTCCAAGCCTGTGTGGATTCCTGCAACATGAATCTGAGAGAGGGCCTTGCACCTGTTATGCCCAGATTTCAAGATCCCCAAAAGCCCACCCGAGAGCCAGCCGCGTCTGATGCAAAAGCAAAGAGTCT
>NW_005871384.1:781723-786490 GCF_000147115.1 Myotis lucifugus
TATACACTGTCGCCCTAAGCATGCCCACGGCTGTTAAGGTTGATGGCATCCAGACCTGACTACACCACTCCCAGCTCCTGCACCAGAAAACGGCCTTGATCCTGGCAGCCAGCGGCCTCACCCATGAGATCCCTAGCCTGGGTTCCATGCAGGCCAGGAGGAGGCTCATCGCCTGCAGGAGGGGAATTGGGCTTCAGTGAGGACAGTACTGATGGGGACCCTGGCACTAGAGCACTTGGTAACTGTAAGAATATTTTTACTAGCCAGTGAGAAAGTCCAGAGCCAAGTGGGGCTAGATGTGCTAGGGGACAGGAGAGCAGGAACAGAATAGAGAATGCCCCTAAAAGAAGTGGCGTGAGTAAATAGAAAACTAAATGTGCCAAGCTGGCAGTTTAGAAAAAATTAATTAGGTCAAACTACTTGTAGTTAGGGGGCAGTACAATCCCCAAAACTAATAAGGATGAGTCCAAGATTTGACTCATGTACATAAAACCAGTGGGGAATGAAGTATGGAAGCAATCATCTCAGGTAGAAAATATAGTTTAACTTTAAACCTGCTGTTTGGTTTCTGTACTTATTTGCTTGCTAAAATAATAGAAAAGTTATTTTGATTTTCTGAATTATATAAATCATCCCAGTCGATTAAATACCCTATTGATTATAATGTGAATACCCCATTGGTTATGGTCATACTGGTCTTAGAAAGCTCATTCTTCTGTACCTGGAAAGGACAGCACAATTATCCCAAGGCCCAAGGGCTCCAGATAATGTGCCCCTGTTGACTTAGTGGTTCCAAGACCCGAGGGCTCTAGATAATGTGTTTCTGTCAACTTAGTGATCCAGAGACCCAAAACTGTAATTTAGATAACATGCTGCTTCTGCTTCTGTAAACTGCTTTTTTGCAAACCAGGTTCTTCATTCCAAACCCTGGGATGTAATCAATACCTTTGTGATCTTTGCCTATATAAATCTGGTGTTGCGGCCATCTTATCACTATGAGATTTGGGAAATGGCCCTTCATAGTCCCGGATTGCAATAAATGTGACTCTTTAATTTGGGGTACGTTACAGCAGCATGTGGCCCCTCTTTGTCCACATATTAGACCTTGAGTATATCTTTTACCCTCTCAGTGACATAATAACATTCTAGAAGGCAGGGCCCAAGTCTAAAATATTAGCTCTTTGGTAAGGATTCAGCATTTTTTTGCACCGAAAGAGGTGCTTAATCTCTGATTTTAAGCTATGGAATCTGTCCAGGATAAACCCGGATTCCACACATAGGAGGCCTCTTCTTTAAGCTCCCAGTCCCCATTCGGAGTGAGGATGTCTCAGAGAGAGGGCAGCCCAAGGGTCCCTCACCAGCTGGGTTTGGCAGGGCACTGGAAGGGACGCTGGGAGCTTCTGCACGGAAGTTTCCTTGCTCACGAGAGTGGGTTGGAGTCCCAGCGGGTTCCCCCAAGGGATGGTGCTGACTTGCTTGTCACCAGCACAATGGCCTCTGCCCAGCATGGGCAAGCAGGTCCCTTAGCAGGCTGCCTTTGCTTTGGACACAATGGGAGGATTCTAGAATTGTAGGAACGAATGAACCAGTGGCTTTGGAGATTTACGAGCACTCAGGGTAGAAAAGGCTTTAAAAAATAACACATTTTTTAATGATTTCAGAGAGGAAGGGAGAGGGAGAGAGAGATAGAAATATCAATGATGAGAGAGAATAGTTGATTGACTGCCTCCTGCACAGCCCACACTGGGGATCAAGCCCACAACTCAGGCATGTGCCCTGATTGGGAATCGAACCCTGACCTCCTGGTTCATAGGTCGACACACAACCACTGAGCCATGCCGGCCGGGCAGAAAGTTTTTTTTGTGCCATGAGGCTCTGACACCTGCCCAGTGAAGCAAGGTCCTGGCTGTGCTTCCCCTCTGCGGCCATGTGTCAACGTAAGAAACATTCAAACCTGTAAAGAATTTTTGTGAGTTTATTTGAGGCACGCTGATCACAATTACCGGGAAGCAAAATCTAAATGTATTGAGATAATGCTCCAGAGAATGGCATTTCCCCACTTAATTTTATACATTTCAATTAAAAGGGAAGATGCAAATGGGTTACTTGAAATCCATTGGTGATAGATTAGGGAGATGGGAGAAAGCAAAGGGGAGGGGGAACCTCTGGAATTGGATGAAAGCTATGACAATTAACATGGTAACAATAACAATGAGAGGATTTGTGGTCTCCACCCTGGTGCATTGGTTGTGCCTTGAGGGGTCTAGAGGAAGGGGAGTTACCTGACATTCCAAAGGAATGTTATTGTAGGTGCAAAAGACGGTAGACAGACTTAATTAAGGTAAAGATTGACCTTTGTCAGGGAAGATTCTAGGCTAGGACATACCTGCTATAAGCTGCTTTTAGTTAAAAAGTTTAATTTCATGGGGCAGGGAGGGAACCGACAGAGGAGGGCAATGGGGGGTGGGAAAAGGTGGACATTGTTAGGTTAGGTGGCTCAGGAAGCGGCGTAGGAAATAAAGAGAGTTGATCAGAAAAGGAAGGAAGGAGAGGTTTTATTCTGCGTCCCCGGGCGACCCACGAACCCCAAAGACAGGGCACGTGGATCCACACCAACAGGGAGGGGGTGCTTTTTTCATACAGCTGTTCAGTGAGGGCGGGGGAGCATGAGCTGTGGGAGCTCCAGCCGCAGGGGTCGTCACAGTTTCCAGGTGTCATCATCTGTCTGGTAGCTGACCTGTTAGGAATTGGTTTCCAGGTGTCGTCATCTGCCTGGTAGCTGACCTGTTAGGAATTCCAGGGCGGGACCGGTATGTGCGTCACCATTTACCTGGTGCACTGGCCTGTTACGGATTCTAGGAAGGGCCCAGTATCTACGTCTCCATCTGCCTGGTGGAGGCATGCATCAGCTCCTGGACCCCCTTTCGACCTAACAGACATCAGTAAATAATCTCAACAATAAAGGTTAAAAAAAAAAGTGTTCATTTCAGACCATCCTTTGTGGTTTGTAGGTCTGAGTTTGCAAGGCCACCACGCAGGCCTTCCCTGAGCTTGTCAGGTTGGCACGTGTCCCCTTTTCATCCACACATGAATGAGTACCATCTCCTGCAAACTCAAGGCTCCACTTTAAGTACTTCTCTCTTACTTTTGCCTTCGGGTCTGGCCACAGGCTCTGGTCGGAAGAAGACTCATCAATCTAGTTTCTAGGGCAGCACCTAATTGGTTTCCACAAATTCTATTCTGAGCATCCAAATTCAACCCTGGTGCCTTCAGGCAGAAAACAGCACGCCCACGCGTGGGCGAGGCTAATCTGAAGGATGTGGGGTCCCAGAGGAATTCTGTGCCACCTTCCATCCAGCAAGTGTTCCTTCCCAGGTAATGGAGTGACAGGAAAGCCTAATTCTATTCGAACGGTAAAGGAACCGGCATTGCCCCAGGAGTTAGGTCGAGCTGGGTAATGTTTGAAGAGACCTGCTCCTGGGACATCCTCAGGTGACCAGCAGGGAGATGCAGGCACACCCGACCCAGTCCTGACTTCAGGGTTTGCCATCTAGTTGGGGAGGTTAGGCAGTTACAAAGAGCACGCAGAGTATACCTGTCGGATGGGGGCTTCCCGTGCGAGGAAACGTCCCCTATTTGGGAAAAGGTTGTGGAAACACGTGGGGCAGGTCTCGCAGTAGGTGGGGTGGGCGTGGCCGCATATACTGCAGTGCTGAGCGGCAGCGGGAGGCGGGGAAAGGGGAGGACGCTGGCCCCGGGGGGTGGGGGCTCCAGGAAGGGCGGGGAGGGGTTCCCGGGGCAGCCCTTGGAGGCGGGGATCAAGACACTGGCTGGGGACGGCCTAAGGGTGGGGGGCCCTTAGAGGCCACGTCTCTACTGGTCTAGGGGCTCCGACAGTCCCCCAGTCCGAGTTCAAGGCCCGGTGCGAGCGCATCAGGGCGTGCGCTCTCTGTGGGTCTGAGCACAGCTTCCTCCTCATTGGCTGTTAGAGGCAGATTGTCTATTGGCTATGAGGATGCTCTAAGCCCCGCCTTCCCAACGCTAGACTGCGAACAGCGCCACCTCCTGTCGCGGTAGCGCAGCTTCGGGGAGTTTGGAAGCCCTTCTGTTCTGGTTTCCTATTCACCCAGCAAATGTGAATGCCTGTCCACTGTGGGCAGGCGCTATGCCAGGGGCTGACTTTTCCTGCATGGTAGGGACAGGCATATATCCCTCAGTCCTTGGGGATATAGCACCACCTTTCTAAATTCCTCTCGTCTGTTGCTAGGATCTTCAAACCATGTCACCCTTTATGAATTCACCAATGGAATGGGAGTTCGTACCCTGGTAGTGTCTCTAGCTATTACATTTCTTTACTTCATTCAGTCCTATGTCTAGCCTCGGCTTCTTTTACTGCATTTACCATTATTTATGGCTTGAAACACTTCTGGAACTAGGCGTATCCCCAATGTTGGTTTTATTTTCTTCTTGAAAGTGCTGCTTGGCATATGAATTCCTTCTTTTAAGATTGTGCTCTCCAATTTTCGGGAATGCGTTCCCAGTTTGCTGAGGCTTCCTAACAGCTAGAGTGCCTGGTTGGGATGTGTCTGCATCTGGTCTGATACAGTAACGGGACACCCTGAGCCCTCTTCACAGTCCAAAATAGGGGCTTTACCACTTAGAGGAGGGGTCATTTAGCTTTCCCTCTTAGATTTGGGTATATTTCAAAATTTTAAGCCAGATTATAATCTGTAAACTCCTGCCCAGGTCGCTGCACCACTTCAGTGA
>NW_005871384.1:787060-795512 GCF_000147115.1 Myotis lucifugus
TACATCTGTATTTATACCAGTTGATTTTAATCCTGTCAATTTCTATTCCAAAGGTTAGGGCGTTTCTTATCTCCATTCCAGGTAGTAAAGATTATGTAGCTTATTCTTAGTTAAAGTGATTAACTACCCACCTGGCACTTAGTTAAGGGGTTTTATTCCCTCCCTGACTTCAGGGAAAAATTCCTACCTGGGGAAACAACCTTTCTCAGAGAGGTGACCTTGGTTAAAACACATAGCACCAAGAAGGGGAGCAAACATATTAAGAACAGTATGCCATATACGCCAGGTCCCTTGAAACATATGCTGTGCAGACATTTCTTCTCTGCAGCGACTGTGTCAAGCAGCAAGGATGGACCGGCAAGTTACCTAATAATGACCCCCCTTTCTTTCTCACTCCTCCAGGGACCCATGTAGTGGCTCATATGAAAATCACTTACTTGCATTTCCTTAAACTAGTGTTTTGCCATCTATGTATGCATCCCTAAAGGTTTTGCCTGTTTTGAATTGTATATAAATAAAATCCTACTTAAGGTATGTTTTCATGTCTTGCATATTTTGCTCAATTTAGTTGTGAGTAGTTTGTTGTGATGTAATGTAGTTTTCTATTCTGGGAATTTGCAACAATTTATGTCCATTCTACCAGAGGCTTGTTTCCGGGGTATTAGGCTTGTTTGGGGGATTATGAACAATGTTTCTACCACCCTTTTTGTACATGTGAGCTGGTGAGACTGTACCTGCGTGCATACTTTAGGATGCAATAGGGCAGCAATAAGCCACATGTCTGTCTGACTAGTTCACGCATGTTTTTCAAAGTGGCTCTTGTATGTGTCTTCCCAATGAATCAGCAGGCCTGTGTCTCACAGGCCGGTTGGGGCTGGACGGAGCTAACATCTCTGTGGATGCTCAGGCAAGGTGGGCTGTGGCAGGGGCCGACTCCAGTTCAGAACTGGGATATCTGGTTCCTAAATTGTGTGTCCCTGGAAAGAGACAGGGAGAAAACGGGCTGGAGGCAGTGGAGCAGTAGGAAACTCCCCAGCTACCTTCTAATTCTGGGATTTGGGGGGATGAAATAGCATGATTCTAACCAATTGGCTCAAACAGAGCAGGTGGACTGGGGTACCCACAGTGTCTGACACATGGGAGATATTAGTAGATATTTGTTTAATAATGCATTAATAATTTTCAAAGAATTGTGTGAAAAATTTAATTATTTTCTAGTTTCTCCTGAAGAAAACTGTAGCCACTAGGTGGCGATGTTGCTGCACTAGATGGCTTATAAGGGGGAATTCAGATGTGGCATCAGGCATTTGAAATAAAATTCAATCTTGTTTCAATTCTGTCTTTGAATTCGTTAATCATTAAGTTTTTTTTTTTTTTAGGAAAAATAGAAAACTTTATTTTATGATTCTTCAAAAGAAAAATCATTTACATATTGTCAAAATTGTTTTATATATCTAGTTAAACAATGGTTTCAAATGTGGGTAAATATGTCTTTAATTGCAGACTTTCAGAGACAGGCTGTGCTTTTTTCTTAATAGAAGTGTAGCTCAGTGAGAAGTTCCACATTGTGGACTTGGGCAACATGGGCTTTCAATCTTTCTTCAATTCAAACAGTTTCTGGTTTACTGGTATGTGCAGGACAGCTCTCCACGTTGGTAGGTTGGTGAGGGATGATGAAGGATAGGACGTCCAGTCACTTCAGGTGTCGGGGGTGTACTCTTATTTTCACAACTAGTCAGCACCACAAAGTAGTGTGTTGGAATGGGAACACTGCTGTTAACTACATATTCTGTAATTTCCCTTGGGTCATCAAAATGACCATTGTAATTATAATCAAACTAGAGGCCTGGTGCACAAAATTCATGCACTTGGGGGGGGGGCGGGGGTCCCTCAGACCGGCCTGTGCCCTCTCACAGTCCAGGAACTCTCAGGGGATCTCCGACTGATGGCTTAGGCCCGTGGGTAGCAGACCTGAGCCGGCAGTCGGACATCCTTAGCACTGCCATGGAGGTGGGAGACGCTCCCTCCACTGCCACTGCCCTCTCCAACCGTGAGCCCAGCTTCTGGCAAAGTGATGCTTCCCCAGTGGGAGCGCACTGGCCACCAGGGCGCAGCTCCTGTATTGAGCATCTGCCCCCTGGTGGTCAGTGGACATCATAGCGACTGGTAGTTCTGCTGTTCAGTTGATTTGCATATTACCCTTTTATTATATAGGATACTAGTCTACTAACAACATTTACTCAATTTCTTTCCATGGCATGTTCTAGGAGAAGAACATTGTGGAAGTAATCCCATATTTTTTTGAATGCTTTATACATAGTAACCAAATTACTTATAATTAAAGCATTCTATTGACTATCAGAAGTGCTATTGTATGCAGGAGGATAGAGGAAGCTGTGGGTGATATTCTTGTGTGGTAAATAGAAGGAACACTTTTGCTCTCAGAAGGAGCAACCCTGAATCAGCCCTCAGACAGTCTGGGACAATGGGAGGAAGAGGTGAAGTGTCTCCTGGTTTGGGGACTGCATATGAGCTCCACATGGGCATCTTGGTAGCTTTTCCAACTCCACTGACATATTCCCTGTGATAAAGGAGACAGTATTCCTTGTTCTTCTGCAGAACCCTGGGCCTCCCACATGGCAAGTTTAGTTTCTCTGTCGCTGTCATTTCATCGTGAGGGAGATTTAGCATTTGATTCCCACGTTTTACATTAGAATTTTCTGGTAGCTCAGTGCATAAACAATCTAGAGTATGTGTGGCCGATGGAACAGTAAAGCCACAAACTGATAACTTGGACACTTCTGCATGGGATGGCTCATGAAAAGGCACCTTCAGAAAATGGTTTAAACTACCACAGTACCATTGTTTGGTGCTGGTTGGATGTGTAGAAGATCACACATTAGGTTATAGCCTTTAATATGGTCAAATGATTCAACTTCAGTCTTCTCTTTAAAACTGAGTCCTTGTGCCAAAAAGATAGCCTACATGGCCTTAAACTTATTGTCAAAACCACGATCACCTAAGTCAGCCATTTTATGGCCCAACTGGATGTAAATTCTTTCCATTTTTCGTTCAGATAAATGAATGTCAAGTCAGTTTACCCTGCTGCTCAGAAGTGGTCTTTTACTGTCAGAATCTGGCAATCTCCTTTTTTGATTGCATCTGGTGGATCTGAGTCTCTTAGAGACCCAATTCCCTCTGCCAGACCCTTCACAACCCTCTCCCCGAGCCCCTCTGGGCTCTGTCTCCCTGGGTGACCCTCCTCTTTCCCAGCAGCCTCAGAGTCCTGGGTCTTTGCTTTTCTCTTCTGTGGGAAATCAGATGTCACGCCACTCTACCATTTCTTTAAAATTCAATATCTATTTGATTATTTGAAAATACAGCCAAAGCCACAGGTTCCTGTTTTCTATGGGGAAAATGAATATGAAAACCTAGAGATGACTTTGAGATACTGACATAGAGATAGGAAAATAACCCCAAATTCATCTCTTTATCACTATCTTGGTATAAATTATCATTATAGTAAAACTGACATTTTCCTCTCCTGTGTACAGTTCTGTAAGATTTAATACATATATTGAGTCATGTAACCAACACCATGAGCAGGATGAAGAACAGTATCATTACCTTCAAAATGCTCCCTGTGCTAGTACTCCTTTTTTAATCATGCTGAAATGTTGCTGTACAACATGGTGCCTATACTTAACAACTAAAAATGCACACCATTCTGCTGCTTTCTTTGCCATAGAGTTTCTAATTTGGATTACTCTTCTCCATGGGCAATGGGTCATTTTTATTTAACTGTTTTCAAGATTTTTTCTTTAGTCTTTAGCAGCTTAATTTACGATATGTCTGGGCTTATAGGTTGTTGTGTTAGATCCTTTGGGTTCACTGAGCTACTTGAGTTTGCAGGTTCAACCTCATTTCTTCACACACAAACAAAAGTCATTGTTCTGGATATCTTTTATATGCCTCTCCAGATATTCTTTCCACCTTTCTCTGGTCTTCTCTGTCCCTCAAATGGGTGTCTTGTATGGATCACATCACTGGGCTCTCTTGTCCTATGACTTCCTTCCTGTTGGGTTTGGCCAGTAGGGAACCTTAGCAAGATCTTAGAGGAGGGTAGTTTGGGCATTTACTCTCTAGGCCCCCTCCCTGCCAGGTCATGTCAGGCTGGCTGTGCTTCTCTGGGAAGCTCAGTGAAACACCACCTCCATCAGTTAGCTCTGTCCCTGAATGAAACACAGTAAGTACTCCCTTTCCTCACCTTTTGGCCCCAGGGGTGCTGACACCCTCCCTGACCTACCTTGGTTAACAACCCTAGTGTGGTATCGTCACTCACAGTTTTCTCCAAACTTTGCTGGCATCTTTGTAAATAGTCCCTTTATCACGTGCTTCTCAAATGACCCACTCTGAGCACGTTGAGTGTGCCATCTGTTTTCTGCTGGGATCACGACAGCTAGAGTGTTTCTCTGGGGATCATAATTAGCCTTACTCTGACGGTCACCCCAGGCAGCTGACTCCCATTGGCCTTCCAGGCTTTTAATCCTTTTTCAGGCTGGACTTCCTGAAGCAAGAATGTCCATTTTATTCATTTGATGATCAGGGATTAGTTTTACATTAACTGATATAATTGACTTTTGCATTACATATTGTTTTTATAACTTCGAAGATAACTCAAGAATAGGGAGTTCTAATGTGTATCTATTATTGTGATTATATCCTTCATACAGAAGAGGGTATAAAATGTATATGTGCAGTTTTAATAATAATAACAGTGTGTCCACCACCTAGGTTAAGAAGAAAAGTTGCCCCGACTCTAGACCTTCATGCAATTCTCTATAGATGCATCTTTCCCCTCCCCATTCACCCTGCCAGGAGGAAACTGCTGTCCTGACTTTCATCTTATTCATTGCCCCACTTTTCAGTTTTAAGAGATGTAGATATAAGTAGTACAGGTGTTTTTTTTAAATCCTGACCTGAAGATATTTTTTTCCATTGATTTATCGAGAGGGTAGAAGTGAGGGAGGACGAGGGGAGGGAGAGAGAGAGAAACATCAACGTGAGAGAGACACATCAATTGGTTGCCTCCCACACACGCCCCGACTGGATCTCAGGAACCTGCAACCAAGGTACATGCCCTTGACTCGAAATTGAACCTGTGACCCTTGAGTCCACATACCAATGCTCTAATTACTGAGCCAAACCGGCCAGGGCTAAGTAATAGCATTTTTGATTTCGAAGAACTGAGGAGCATGTATAAAGTAAGGTGCATCCGGAATGGTCAGGCTGGTATTCGTAAATGAAGAGCATGGACCAGATTCTGCCCTCGTGCAAGTTTTAAGAACCCTCTCTGGCGGAGTCGGTGGAGAGTCCTGAGCAAGTCTAGGGAAACAAAAGCTGCCCATATGTGAGGCTGTATTGTGGGCCAGAAGGAATACGGTCAGTGGGTCCCCTGGCTCACTGGACTACAATAGCCAAAGCAGAACACTTCTGTGGAAGGTGGTAGGAATATCCTCAGCATAGCCAAGCGGGGATATGATTCTGAGACACAGGGTCCAGACAATTCAAGTAAAATAAGAACATGGCCACCTCTCTCTTTGGTTCGGTGCTGGTTGGTCACACCCCAGTTTTGCTCCTCTGATTCTCATTTTATCCACGTTGCCCAAACAATGCTTCTTCTTTAAAGATAGAGCACCAGTTTCCAGTCAGCTGTAAGCAGGGTACATTTTCCAGCTTCTGCTCTGGGATACCATCCTTCTTTAAATGATGGATTTTATCCACAATATACTGACTGGACAGGCTGAGTTCTCATTATTTTTGCGGTGAAATGTATTAATTAGAGTAAAGTCTGGTTGTAAGCGACAGAATATGTGAAATGACGTAAGTTTTTTTTCTCACATAAACATCTAGGCTGTACTCACCTCCTCCCATGACCACACCAACATTACAACTAAATTATGGAACGATCAGCCTGGAGAACCATCCTAAGACTCGCTGAACAGAAGTCCTATAACTAAGGATATAACAGAGAAGCCACATGGAGATTGGTAGGAAGGGCAGAAACACAAAAGGGGCTGGCCCCACACCACATGCGGAGGTGGAGAATCCCGAGGGCTATCTCAGCTGCAGAGGTCACCTCTGAGGAGCAGGGCTCTCAGCCCCACCCCAGGCTTCCCAGCCTGGAACACAAGTGCCGGGAAGAGGAGGCCACATAATGTCTGGCTGTGAATATCAGTGGGGTTTCCACCATCCTCATGAGATGGAAGGCTGCTGGAAACCCAGACAACTTCTTAAAGGGCCCACATACAAACTCGCTCACTAGCACTCATCTTGGTCTCCAGCAGAGGGACAGTGGCTAAGGGGTGCCAGAAACATACAGGGAGAAACTGAGTTTTGTGGATTCAGAGTGAGGGCTGGAGGGCTGGCTGCCATTGTCCCTGTGTTGAGTCCTCCTCCTGCATGGCAGTTGGATGCCACCTTTCCTGTGTTGAGCACCTCTCCCCTCCCCCCAGGTGGGGCCAATTTAACCTACATTAGCCTAGCTCCGCCCTGAGGACTCCATGGAACTTGGCCAGACCTCAAGGTCTGCAGGCCCTAGGCGGTGGCAGCTGTACCCTGAGACTTTTGCTGAGGAAGAATTAACATTGTTAAAATGTCCATACTACCCAAAGCAATTTATAGATCCAATGTAATCTCTATCAAAATACCAACGACATTTTTCACAGAACTAGAACAAATAATTATAAAAGTTATATGAAACCACAAGGACCCTGAATAGTCACAGCAATCTTGAGAAACATGAACAAAGTTGGAGGTATCATGCTACTTGACATCAAACAAAATTGAGAACCCAGAAATAAACTGATGCCTTTATGGTCAATTAATCTATGACAAAGGAGGCAAGAAATATACAATGGGGTAAAGGCAGTCTATACAATAAATACTATTGAGAAAATTGGACAGATACATGTAAAAAATGAAACTAGACCACTTTCTTATACCTTATAGAAGAATAAATTCAAAATGTATTAAAGACTTAAATATAAGACTCGAAGTCATAAAACTCCTAGAAGAAAACAGAGGCAGTAAATTCTCTAACATTGCTCTTAGTAATATTTTTTTTTCTGATACACCTCCTTGGGTAAGGGAAACAAAAGAAAAATAAATAAATGAGACTATATCAAATTGAAAAGTTTTGCATAGAAAAGGAAACCATCAACAAAATAAAAAGATAACCAACTTGCCCTGGCCGGTGTTCTCAGTGGTTAGAGCATCAGTCTGTGCACTGGAGGATAAAGGGTTCGGTTCCCTAACTGGGTTGCAAGTTCAATCCCCATCCCCGGGGGCACATGTAGAAGACAACCAATCAACGTGTCTCTCTCACATGGATCTCTCTCTCTCTCTCTCTCCCTCTCTCAAAATCAATGGGAAAAATACCCTTAGTCCTCTGGTGAGGATTTAAAAAGACAACCTACTGAATGAGAGAAGATATTTGCCAATAATACATCTGATAAAGGGTTAATATCCAAAATTTATAAAAACTCATACAACTCAACACACACACACACACTCTGTAGGGCGAGACTATAGGGTTAAGCCTCAGACTGACCTGTTGGCAAAGCCACAAACAAGTCCCAGCTTAGAGGGCACAGTCCTCTTAGCATAATTAAGCTTGACCTTATGACACTCCCTAGATCTTATCTGGGCAGCTAATGGGCTGTGGGAGGAGTAGCAAGTGCTGCCAAAACAAGTGAAGGTCACAAGAACATTGTAACTATGGTGACCACTACCTTGTTTACCTCTGGCTATAAAATAAAGGCTCAGCTTGCCTCTGGATCTCTCTCTGTGGCCTCAGCCAGGCACAGGAAGATCCACCTAGACCCAGCTTATTCTCTTCGTCATTTCTTCATTCATTTGCCGCCCTCACTCAGGCTTGTGAACCTTTGGCTGAGCTGGCTCGGCACACACACACACACACACACACACACAAACACACACACACACACAGACACACACACACAGACACACACACACACACATTCCCCCAAACAATCCAATGGGCAGAAGACCTGAGAAGAAAATTCTCTAAAGATGACATATAGATGGCCAACAGATAAATGAAAAGATGCTCAATGTCACTAATCATCGAGTAATACAAATTAAAACCACAATGAAATATCACCTCATACCTGACAGAATGGCTGTCATCAATAATCAACAAACAACAAGTGTTGGTGTGTATATAGAGAAAAAGAAACCCTTGTGCACTGTTGGTGAAATTGCAAATTGGTGCAGCCACTATGGAAAACAGTATGGAGGGTCCTCAAAAAATTAAAAATAGAACTACCATTTGGTCCAGTAATTCCACTTCTGGGAATATATCTGAATAAATCCAAAACACTAATTTGAAATTATATATGTACCTCTATGTTCATTACAGCATTATTTA
>NW_005871384.1:795612-817835 GCF_000147115.1 Myotis lucifugus
GGGGCCCCCTCCCTTTTTTTCTCTGGGGTTAAAAAATAAGAGGTCCAGGTGCCCCGTGAATCCCCCTGGGGGGCTCCCGCCCAGCGCAAGGAGAGATCCCCCCAAGCCCCAGCTTTTTTTTTTTGGTCATTTTTTCATTCATTCCGCGGCCCTCCTCTCAGGTTGTGAGCACCTTGGGTGAGGGTGTGTGGCCCCCCCCCCCCCCCCCCCCCCCCCACCAAACCACCCCCCCCCCACCCGAGCCCCCCCCCCCCCGGCCCCCCCCCCCCCCCTTTTCCCCAAACATTCCAATTGAGAAGAAGACCTGAGAAGAAATTCTTTAAAAGTGACAATTAGATGGCCCAACAAGATAAAGAAAAGGTGGTCAAATTCCCTTACTCATCGGAGTATTACAAAATTAAACCAACAATGAAATTCCCCCTCAACCCCTAACAAATTGGCTTTCACAAATATTCAAAAACCACAAAGTGTTGGTGTGTATATAGAGAAAAAGAAAACCCTTTGTCCCCTTTGGGGAAATTTCAAAATTGGGCCCCCCCTTTGGAAAACCATTAGGGGGGGTCCTAAAAAAATAAAAAAAAAAATTCCCTTTGGGCCCAGAATTTCCCTTTTGGGAAATTTTTTGAAAAAATTCCAAACCATTATTTGAAATTTATATATGTACCTCTATGTTCATTACACCTTTATTTACAACTAGAAGCCCGGGCCAAAAATTTTGTCCACGGGGGGGGGGGGGGGGGGCTGTCCCTCAGCCCAGTCTGCACCCTTCTCACAATCCGGGACTGCTTGCTCCCAACCACTTGCCTGCCTGCCTGCCTGATTCCCCCTACCCGCTTGTGCCTGCCAGCCTGATCACCCCCTAACCACTCCCCTGCCTGCCTGATCTACACCTAACTGTTCCCCTGTGGGCCGATTGCCCTCAACTGCCCTCCCCTGCCAGCCCAATTGCCTCCAACTGGCCTCCCCTGCTGGCCCGGTTGCCCACAAATGCTCTCCCCTGCTGTCCCAGTTGCCCCCAACTCCCCTCCCCTGCAGGCCTGGTCACCCCCAACTGCCCTCCCCTGCTTGCCTGGTCCCCCCCAACTGCCCTTCCCTGCAGACCTGGTCACCCTTGACTGCCCTCCCCTGCTGACCTGGTCGCCCCTAACTGCCCTCCCCTGCTGGCCTGTTTCCCCTCACATTCCCTCCCCTGCCAGCCATCTTGTGGTGGCCATCTTATAACCACACAGGGGCGACCATCTTGTGACCACATGGGGGTGACCATCTTGTGCGAGGGCATGATGGTCAATTTGCATATCACCTCTTTATTATATAGGATAGCCAAGTTTTTTAAGCAGCCCAAATGCCCATCAATGGATGATTGGATAAAGAAGAGGTAGCACTATATACAATGGAATATTACTCAGCTATAAAAAGAATGAAATCTTACCATTTGCACAACATGGATGGATCTAGAGGGTATTATGCTAAGTGAAATAAGTCAGACAGAGAAAGACAAATACCATATAATTTCACTTATATGTGAAATCTAAAGAACAAAACAAACAAACTAACAAAAACAGATTCATGGATACAGAGAACAAACTAAAGGTTGCTGTTCTTGGTCTTTTGATTCTATATCAATGTGAGAATTGACTAATAAGTTACTAAGAAAACTCTGCTGAGATTTTGATTGGAATCACATTGAATTTAGGTATAAATTTGGAAGGTGATGACGTCTTTACAAAACTGAGTCTTCCCTTCCATAGACAGGTGCATATATTTCCATTTATTTAGATACTAGTAGCCCGGTGCATGAAATTTGTGCACTGGGGTGGGGGTGGGGGGAAGGGGCCCCTCAGTCTGGCCTTCACCTTCTCCAATCTGAGACCCCTCAGGGAATGTCCAACTACCTGTTTGTGCCCACACTTTTAACAGATAACAGCTCCATTGTTGTTTCTTTCTTATGCTTAAAACCATTGGAATTAGTAGGTATTCAAAGTGTGTATACATTTTGGGGGGACGCCCTGTATATCTTTATCCAGCGGTGAAAGAAACCAACAGCAGATTTGGAACCCCCAGACAGGGAACCTCGCTCACTCTCCACATGTCTCCCCACTTCACTTTCCACCTTCGTGGGCAGCAGGAGAATCAACGTTTTCTCTCATTAATTCAGAAAAGCATATCCTGTCACCCACTGCCCGGCAGGAGTGCTCTAGGCCCCAAGCAAGCGAGGCTCAGTCAGGGCAGCCTTCACTCATGGGTGCTGAGACCCAAAGTGCACATTCCTCCTCTACAGTCACCCCGACTATCCCACTGTTTCACTGAGAGGACGGAATTCCTCTCCGCCTCTGGGTTCTTGATCTTGAACACTGACCAAAGGCACCTCAGTGAGGGCTGCCCGTGCCCACCAGGTGTGTCTATCTGCACCTGCTCCTGCCTTAGCACCTGCATTAACCCCCCAAAGGTGATCTCGTAGCTTCACTGGCCTCCATGGGAACAGGGCATCACCACTCCACCCTCTCACTGTCATCTCACAGGCGCCCACCCTCAGCACCCAGAACACCCAGACACTCTCCAAAGGATGTGAGCGCATCAGAGGGGATGTGTGCACATCCTGTGGGGGTGTTAGGCATGCTGGGTTGATGGAAGTGCGGTGGAGATGCGGGGGGAACTTGTGCACGCCTTGGTTTGCAACTATTGCAGGCGTGGGAGGGTGACAGTGTGCTGGGGGATGTTTGCTCGCCAGGGGAGGATGTGCACACTGGAGGCCTCTGGCTTTGCAGATCCGCAAACCCCCATGGTGCAGCCAGGAGGACGTCAGTCTGGCCCACCATGGTGGATGTCCCTGCGATCCTGCACCTTCTGGGCCAGGAGGCGGGACTTGTGCAGCCACTCCTGGGCACTAATGGCCTGCAGGCGCTACTTCAGCTCAGCCTGCAGGCTCCGCTTGGCGCGCTCACAGCTGTCACCACCGCCATGTGGGGAGTACAGGCTGCCCTCCGCTGGCCTGCCTCCCCTGTCCAGAGGCTCTCTGTACTGCTCACCTGCCCAGAGTGACTGGGGCTGGGCGGAAGCCAGGCGTCCTGCCCTGCCCAACCCCGGCTGATCCGCCTCTGTGCGAGCTGCCGCCCCACCGGGAAGGGTCACAGATCTGGGTCCTGGGACCTCGGACAGTCTCAAGTGCTGCCCCCTGCCTGGCAGGGTATCAGATCCGTGTCTTGGTCCCGTGGACAGCCTCAAGCACTGCCCCCCGCCCAGCAGGGTCACAGATTTGTGTCCTGGTCCCGTGGACAGCCTCAAGCACTGTTCCCCGCCCGGCAGGGTCACAGATCTGTATCTTGGTCCCGTGGACAGCCTCAAGCACTGTCCCCCGTCCGGTAGGGTCACAGATCCGGGTCCCAGGACCACGGACAGCCTCAAGCACTGCCCTCCGCCCAGCAGGGTCACAGATCCTGGTCCCGGACTCGGACAGCCTTTCCTGCTGCCGCCCGCCTTCAGTATGCAAATTAGCCGCCATCTTGTTGCTTCAGGGTGGGGGTCCCACTGGGATACCTGGTCAGTCTGGGTGAGGGGATGATGGCTGTTTTCAGGCTGGCGGGCAACTGAGGCTCCCAACCTCTCCTTTTTTTCTTTTTCTTTTTATTCTGGGATTTATTTACCTTCTATGGCTGTCACTGGAGCTGAGAGTCGGTTTTAGCTCTGAGGCTTGGCTCCAGCTATGAGACCTACGCTGCTGAAAGCAGGGATCTGGGTTTGTTTGGGTTCTATAATTGTAACACTGTTGCGATCCTGCTGGCTAAAGCCCGGCTGGCTGAAAGCAGGTTTCTGGAGTTTGTTTAGCTTCTATATTTGTAACAATGTTTCTTAAACTGCAGCTCAGAGGCCGGCAGTAGCAGGCAGGGAACCTTGGCTTCTTCCGTCACTGGAGCAAGCAAGCCTCCTGTTCGCTTCAGTGCCTGGCTGCCGGCCGCCATCTTGGTTGGCAGTTAATTTGCATATCTCCCTGATTAGCCAATGGGAAGCGTTCGGGGCCATGGTCAATTTGCATCTTTCTCTTTTATTAGATAGGATTCATAAATATTTTCCAACAATGTCTTATGGTTTTATTAATGACTTGACTGTCTAGATTTAGTCCTAGCTAACTTTATCCCTATTGTTTTTTTGCCATTATAAATGGTTTAAAAAGAAAAATTTTTTCTTTTTAAAAAATCAGCAAGGAATTACTTTATCTCATATAAAGATATTCAAAGGTAAGCCAAAGGTGGGCATGTTCTGTTGTGCTATAGAAGGCCAGGTTCCTTGGGTCTTCCTCTTGCACCATGGCTCTGACTTATCCTCCTGGCCATAATATGGCTCCTCCAGCTGGAGGGATGGGGTCCTGGTCCCAGGAGGGAAGGAATGAATTGGAAGAAGGAAGGAGAGAATGCCGGCAAGACTGATCACTTTATCTCTAGGAATGCTGTTTGCCTTAAAGTCTGATTTTAACAGAGCTGTACCAATTTATTTGTTATAAATGTTTTCCATCATCTTACTCTCAATCTTTCTGTATCCTTGTTTTAGACATGTTTCTTGTAAATAGTACATGGATGACGTTTATAAAAATACAGTGGGCCAGCAACTCTAGACGCTGGGAATGGGTTCACTCTTGGCTCATTCTCCACTGCCTCCCCAACCAAGGGAAATTCACTGGAATAACTAAGCGAGAAGCTGGGAGCAACAACGTAAGAGTTTATTATCATCACTGCTCAAGAGGGGACATGAAGTGGGGCAGGATGGTGGAGGTGTAAAAGAAATGGGTGAGAGGCACTGTGAGGGGTGGTGGAGCAGGGCTGTGGCTGTGGCCGTGGCTGTGGGGCAGGACAACTGGGACCACTGGAGGGTCTCATTTCCTTGGTCTGGCTCTTATTCCAGGAGTCAGATGCAGGGACATGGGTGCAGAAGGAGCTCCAGTGATGAGTACTCCAGAGAGTGGCAGCTCGATTTCAATAGCCAGCAGCAGCAGGTTGCTATCTTTTTCTTATCGGAGGGGAAGATTAGGCTAGGGTAGGGAGGCCGTGGAGGAGGAGGAGAAGGAGGTGGAGGAGGTAGAAGAGGAGGAGGAGGAAGAAGAGGAGGAGGAGGACGAGAGCCAACCCAGAGGGGGAGAGGAAGCACAAATTCTCTCCTCAAAGGCAGCTTAGTTCTGGGGCCAACCAGATCCATCCTCAACCTCATGGTACCAAATGCAAAGAGCCCCAAAGTCCCACCATGGATATGGACTTCCCTGGCTTCCTGAGGTCTTTGGCCTGGGCACTACGTGGTCAGGGACAGTGTCTCTCTGGGCTGGGCCACCACTGGGGTAGAAAGACAGGCACGATGTTCTTGGGACTCACTGTCACGGGGCCTTTTCTCTCCATTCTATCTCCTAGCTGCATAGCCTCCTGCCCCAAACACACAGACGCATATGCTAGGGACTCACCTCCTTGGGTTGGAGTCTTCTTCTCCAGCAGTACAGAAACATGGGGGTCAGAGAAGTCAGAAACAGCAGAACCCAGATACTCAACAGCATGGCCCTAAGGCCCATGGACAGGGCCTGAGAACAGAGGAGCAAAGCTGCAGGCACCAGAGCGACCATCTGTGATCTGTCCTCAGCCTCATCACCGACACACAGTCACCCTCCACCCTGTCATCCCAAGTCTTTAGGGGGCTGGAGGGGACTGAGGAAGGAGCGCTGTGTGCGGTGGGGTCAACAGGTCTAGTGTACAAGAGCACCCAGAGGTCCTCTCCTTGAGCCTCAGCATCCTCATCTGAACAGGGACAGGCTTGGGCTATGATTTGGTTTCCCAGCTGACCCGAACCTTTGCAGCACCGCACACACTGGCGATATTGATTTACTTATTGTTGTTTCAGTGTTTGTGTTCCCACTAGGCTGTGATATCCACAACTGCAGGAACTGTTTCTGTTTGTCCAACACCATCATCTGTGGGGACAGTAGTCAAGCTTGGTGCAGAAGAGGTGACACTGTTTTGGATGGACAGTCTTCTTGTTGCTATAGAACAGTGATGGCAAACCTATGACATGCGTGTCAGAGGTGTCACGCAAACTCATTTTTTTGGTTGATTTTTCTTTGTTAAATGGCATTTAAATATTAAAATAAATATCAAAAATATGTCTTTGTTTTACTATGGTTGCAAATATCAAAAAATGTCTATATGTGACATGGCACCAGAGTTAAGTTAGGGTTTTTCAAAATGCTGACACGCCGAGCTCAAAAGGTTCGCCATCACTGCTATAGAAGCATTGTCGGTGCTGCTCCTCTCCCTTGCCCACCTACCTTGACCAGGCGCAGGTAGGACAGGCACAGGTGCTGCCTGTTGGCTTCTTCAGGAGAGCTGGTGGGGTGGGTAGGCTCCCAGGGGGAGCGGGTAGGCTCCCAGGAGGGGGCGCTTGTACACAATGCCTGATAGAACTCATCGCTTAATTCCTGGAAATAATAAGCCCCAGTGTAGATGGCAGCAATGGCTGTGGCGAAAGCTGCCAGAGTGAGCAGGGTCCTCAGCAGGGCCTGGGATGAAGAGGAGACAGGGAGACCTCGTGATTCAGTCTCCCTTGGGGACCAATGAGGGGGAGGGGGGTTCAAAGGGGCCGGAGAGAGATTTGGGGTGGCCTCCAGCTTCTGCCCTTCCCCAAACTCACCCAGCAGGTGCCACCCCATTTCTCGTAGAGGAAGCATACGACTCCAGCCAGCACAGCCTGGGGAAAGATGGGACACATAAGCCCTTCTAGCTGCCTGTGTCTCTGTCCCTCTGTAACTCTCACAGGTAGAGCTGGCCCTGCCCCAGAACATATGTGGGCTGGGAGTTTTGAGTTAAGTTTGTGCAGGAAAGTAGCAGTGAGGGTATGGAGGGCTGGATGACGCCTCAGGCTGCAGGACCCTCTGTTTTAGTGACATTAAAGGTACTAGTGGTCAAGCCAGGTGTGAACCCTCTCTTCTTTCTCCAAAGCCTTTCTCTTTTTAAGCCACACCAGGTGCTTTCTGCAAGTTCAGGTGGAAGACCTGGGCTGTTGGAGAAGCTCTCAGTTCAGGATGAGTCTGCCCCCCTCAGGTTGGCGCCTGTCCCCACATTGCTCTGCTCCTGAGTTCACAGAACAGAAAGTCTGGTCCATCCGTTGGATACATGATGACTTTGGCCCCTCTTTCAATAAATACATTTTGCTGTTATTCTGTGAATGTGTGTGAGTTTGCCAAAGGGCTTCAATCCCACCATGACCTGCCCACCCAGCTGCCACTGCAGATGGCACCCCCTCCCACCTGTTGACATTAGCCATTGTCCGTCAATGACACCCACACGGTCCCTGTGGTGCAGAACCTGCAGAGGGCAGTGTGAAAGGACTAGGAGGTGCCCCTTCTTTGTGGGCCTACACCCTGCAGCACAGGATGCCTCCCCATCTCTATGCAAGTGACTAGATCATCACAGCCCCGCTCCGGCTCCTTTCTCAGTTTATATTTGCTGTTGAAAGTGGGGAGAGGCGGCCAGCTTGGTTGGGGACGCCCTGGGCAGGGATCTGGGACAGCTGACTTATGCCACTACTTTCCTTGGCTCTTTAAAAAAAATTTTTTTTAAAATTATTCATTTCGGAGAGGAAGGGAGAGGGAGAGAGAGAGATAGAAACATCAATGATGAGAGAGTCATTGATTGGCTGCCTCCTGCAAGTCCCACACTGGGGATCAAGCCTGCAACCTGGGCATGTGCCTGGATTAGGAATGAAACCATGACCTCCTGATTCATAGGTCGACACTTAAACACTGAGCCATACCGGCTGGACTGGTTCTTTTCTCGTCTGTAGAAACAGGGATCAGCCTCGAGAACTTAGGGTCTTTTGGGTTGCCAACATTCCGCAGTACCACATTGATAGTGGCTGTATTGATGGTGTTGGGCAGTCCCTTCTGACAGGTCCACCGACCCGCCCACCATCCTCTGGCCCCACTCACCACAACCCCTGTCCAGATGCCAACGACCCATCTGGCCATGGAATACGGGTAATTTTCATGGAATGTGAGGCAGCCAAGTCCTCCCAGGACCCCACTCATCAGCCCCAGCACGACCTGCACCACCTGAAAGATGAAGAGCTTGAGAACCTGGCCTCCAAATCTCAGAGAAGCTTTAAGGTCCTGCTGTTCCAGGTGTTCACTGTGAGAACCCCATACAAGAGAAAGAGAGGAAGGTAGAGGAAGAGAGGTGGGGGAGGGACAGGAGGCAGAGGGAGGGGTGCCGGCCATGCTGCGTCCGGCCCAGGAGAGAGGCTGGGATCAGGGTTCCACAGGCTGGGACTTTCAGTGGTCAGCTCTCTAGCCCACAGTGTACCCTACCTACAGTTTTCACCAGGAAGGCCAGTTAGTGATGAAGAAAGCCAGAAACAGAGCACAGGGGAATGAGTTTCTAGGCATTAGATACAACAGACTCGATGTCCTATTCAGATTGAGGCTGGCAGAGAGTGAACGTGGCGAGAGTGGGCGCCTCTCCTTTTCTGATATGGAGGCCTGGGTCCCCCACCCCCACAGCAGCCCTGCTCACCCAGGAGGCCACGAGCAGCCGTCTGTGTCCTGGGGTCCAGGGGATGGTGTTGGGGGCAGAAGGCCACTGCAGGCAGCTCAGGTTCAGCACAGGCTCCTGGTGGATGTGCACGTCGATGTGGGTGGGCTTGGGGGCCCCAGGGGCCACCTCACCCCCTTCTGCTGTCCCCATGGTCGTGGACATCTGCCTGGAGAAAAAGTTGGCAGGTTTTCACAGATTCCACTGGAGTTGGGGACTGGCGGAGGCTCCCGGTCCTGGAACAGCCTTCCTGGGCCCCTCTCCAGGGGTGAGGGGTGTTGTGGCAGGGCAGCCCCTGGAACCTCCCCCTTCATCTCAGATCTGCTCTGTCCCCTGTCTTCCTCCTACGGCCTCAGGGTCTGGACCAAGCAGTGCCTGCCTCCCTCACCTCTCCCCTCTCTGCTCCCTTGGCGCCATCACAGCCCCCACTCCGGCTCCTCTCTCAGCCTTTTCCTAGGCCTTCAGGCTACAGGACAGAACCCCAGTCCTTGCTGCCTGTTGAGCTTCTACTGCTGCAGCTGGGCCTGGGGACACCCCTCAGCCCCTCAAGACCTCCCTCTCCACTAGTGGCCACTCAGCTGGCCGTGTGGGGCCTGGTGAAGCTCCTCCACCCCCGGGAAGGATGGCATTGTGGGTGAAGGTGGAGTTAAAAGGGCAGACTGACTTGGCATCAAACAGGGACACAGGTGGCATCCACTCTTGCCACCTTCCTGGAGTCACATTCTCTATGTCATTGTTGTTCCCTCCCTCCCTCCCTCCCTCCCTCCCTCCCTCCCTCCCTCCCTCCCAGCAAGTGGGTGAGGCTGCAGAGGCTGTGAGGGGCAGCAGGATGAGTTCCCCTGGAGAGGGGTCCTGTGAGCAGGTCTGTGGGAAAGGGCCGGGGCTGGGGGTTGCCTCACCTAAGCTCCCCAGGAATCGGAGGCTACTGGAGCAGGGAGGCCTGGAGGAGCTGAGCACGGAGACCAGGCTGAGGGAGAGGAAGGTGATGAGCCGAGTGGCAGGAAGGAGTGGCAGGAAAGGGGTGGTTGGGCTTTAACAACAGTTTCCTAGCATCCAGCTGGGACAAAGGGGCCCCTCTGGGGTTTTCCAGGGTTGAGTGGATCAACAGGAGCCAGATGGCTTTGCCTGTGCTGTGGGTGTGTTCGCCCCAGTGTGTGTGCAGTCTGAGTAGGTACCAGTGTGCGAGTGTGCGAGTGTGTTTGTGTCTGTGTGTGCTCTGCCGTCTCTAGCTGCCTGATTATCTGCTCAAGTCAGAAGCCCCCCCAAGAAGGGCCCCTGCCCCAGCTGTTTTCTGGGAAGTTGTGACGCTGAAGGTCAGACCCTACCTCCTCTCCCGCTTCTGTCAGTTCTTCTCCCTCCCACGGAAGCAGGTCTTCAAGTCCAGGCCAGCCTCTCCCAGCCCTGCTCTGTGGGGTGCCGACTCCCAGGGGACAGCAGGTGAGCAGGGTCCTTACAGCCCAGGTGGCCCCTCACTGCAGGATCTCTGTCTCTCTCTGAGTCCCCCAGACCAATCTCTAAAGCCCCATTCTGTTTCACAGGATGCCATTTTCTCCCCATTCCTGGTTCCCATAGGATTGACTGGGAGGGAGGGGGGCTGTGCCTGGTATGTGCCGGTGCCTCAAGCCTTTATTCTGGGTGGGGTGGCTGAGGCTCAGGCAGTTGGGCGGTGAAAGATTCCTCCAGAGTGGAGCCCAAAGTGGAGGGCCCAGGATGTGGCCTGGTCCTCTCTCCTCCACTCCAGGGGATCCTGGTCCCCTCTCCTCCACTCCAGGGGATCCTGGTCCCCTCTCCCCAGCTCCAGGGGGAGCTGGCAGCAGGGAAGAGCCCATAGCCTAGAGACAGTATGGTGTGAGTGGGGAATCTTCATGGGGCTGGCCTGGTTTGGAGGAAGAGCAGGGTGCTAGGCTGATCCAGGAGTTGGAGTGGGATGGGGTACCCAGGGGGCTCAGAGGGAGCTGGAGCTGAGGCATGTTCAAGGCTGCGACATGATGCTGACACCCAGGCCTGCAGGGAAGTTGTTGGAATCCGGGCTGGACTTCCTTGCGTGCGTCTGTGAAAAAGTTAGAAGCTCCTTGTGTGTCTGCAGAATTGTCAACCACCCGTACTTTTTACTTCAAAGGAGGCCAGGTAGGCGAGAGTGGACCTGCTCTCAAAAGCACATAAATACAAATGGGAAGACTTTAGGATTGCTGTGATTGCTGCTGTTGAGTAATGTCACGATAGAAACAGTGAGACTTAAGTAGGATGTCTGCTAGAATCACCCACAGAGGATTTCTTTTGGAACTAGGCAAGTTGATTCTAATGTGCATATGATTAGACATAAAGCAATCTAGCAAAAATGGCTGTGGAAAAAAATAATATGGGGGGTGGTTGTTGTGAAATAGCTCAACTACATATTAAACTCAATTGTGGGGAGTCGGCACAGCCATGGCATACTCAGCCCCAGGGCGTCTTATGTACCATGCCAGCTCAGCCTGGTTCAGTGATCTTGAGTGTGTGTGTGTGTGTGTGTGTGTGTGTGTGTGTGTGTGTGAAAGGATTGAGAAAAGACAGACAAGAGAATGAAAGCTGCATCTCGGTGGGACGCTGCTCCCTGATGAGGAGACAGTGCCCGCGCCCACAAGCCGTGTCTTTATTTTATAGCAGATGCCACGAGGCAAAGTAGAGGCGTGATCAAGTTGTTTACAGCATTCTGGTGAGTTTCATCCTCACTTAACTACATGCACCCGAACTCTATCACAAGGCACATGGGGCTACGTGTTCGGACCATAGGTTCAAGCTTACAACCACAGCCATTGGCTATGATTGTGCTGGGAGAGCCCTGCCCTTCCAGCTGGGACTTGCACGTGGCAATGAGAGGACCCTGTCCTTTCATTAGTCCGAAGCTTGAACCTGGCCAAAACACCTTAACCGCACCCCACATCTCCCCCTTTACTTTTGTTTTTAAACACGCCTATTACATTATCCAAAAAACTCTAAATAAATTATTCAACATAATCAAAACATCAAAACAAACCCCTGGTTATTAACAAAACCATAAACAGAAATGTTAAAAGGAGAACAAAACTCTGGCTAATAACAAAGCAATACCAATGCAAAACCAAGTTACAAACATGTCAACATTTTCAGGACATCTTACTCGAAGAACTTAGATTTTAGCTCCGCAAGATTTTACAGAAAACTGACAGTTCACCAATGCTAGCACAGCTTCCACTTGCTTTTCTAACATCTGCTTGGCCTCAGTTGCCATCTTCTTTAGCTGACTCGATGCTGATATCTCACTGCCGCCGATGCAAAGATGTCCTTGATGCAAAACCAGTCCCCTGGATCAGGCTGTTTGGGCAGTTGACCCTGGCACTGAGTCCGCACCGGTCCCAGTCAAATCAGCCTCATCCACGCAGTTGGAAGTCTGGTTCCTTCTCAGCTTCTTTCTTTAGCCTCTGCTGCATGGAAATGACCTGGAGACCTTCAACTCTCAGTCTGGCGTCTCACACAGACCCAAAGTCCCAGGGAGCTATCTGGTCACACAAGCAAAGATAACCAAAGCCTAGAAACAATGCAACTGCTGCAAGAGCTTACAATCTAGGTCTATAATAAAAAATTACTTCCTTAAACATCATCAACCATAGCCATCTTCTGCTTTACAGTGGCTTAAACAAAACCTAGGAAATTTCTACCTTATTTTGCACCTCCTAATTACTTATTTTCTACCGCCTGTTTTCTACCGCTTGCTTCTTCCTGCTTACTTTCTATCGCTTATTTCTACTGCTTATTTCTACTTATTTCTCTATTCCTACAGCTCTTATTTCTACTTATTTCTCTATTTCTACAGCTTATTTCTATCTTACCTATCTTTAGCTTAACAAAACCTAAGAGATATCTTATTTTCTACCACTTATTTCCTAACGTTTATTCCATTTATTTCTACTTATTTCTACTGCTTATTTCTACCACTGATTTCTACTTAGAAATTTAAAAAATGCTTACTTTAAAAATGCTTCGATTAAGCATTAGTCCCATGTTTTACACCGAGCTAATTTTACCACACTTCGGCTCCCTACCTTATTTTGTTTTTTGGTCTTCTTACTTTTGCTTTTTAAACTTACTCTCTATTTCTACCCCTTATTTCTACTTATTTCTTACTTAAACAGCTTATTTCTACCGCTTATTTTTTACAGCTTATTTCCTGAATTTCCCAAGTTTTACACCGAGCTAATATTACCACACTTCAGCTCCCTACCTTTTTGTTCTATGGCCATATCTCACTTTTGCTCTTTAAACTTACTTTCTTTTCTTTTCTTTCTTTTTTCTTTTGAGCTTACCTTATGCGCGCGCCTTGGAGCCTCCTTTCACCTGACCACCTTTTTATTTATTTATTTATTTTTTTTTAAAAAATATATTTTATTGATTTTTTTACAGAGAGGAAGGGAGAGAGATAGAAAGTCAGAAACATCGATCAGCTGCCTCCTGCACATCTCCTACTGGGGATGTGCCCGCAACCCAGGTACATGCCCTTGACCGGAATCGAACCTGGGACCTTTCAGTCCGCAGGCCGACGCTCTATCCACTGAGCCAAACCGGTTTCGGCCACCTGACCACCTTTTTAAAATTTCCCCGAACTCAGGCCTGTTCAGATGCCATTTGTTACGGCCAAAGGGGCCTGCTCTGGTGTCACTTGTTACGGCCAAGACTCAGGCCCTGGTTCCAGAACTCAGTCCCTGGTCGGGCACCACTCAATAGTCATAATTAAAATTTGGCATGACTCATCAGACACACCAATGGGTAAAATATCAAGATTAAAATAAACCTAAATTCCTATGACAATTTCATTTTTGTTCAGGGAGCATTTTTATTTTATTTTTTTAAAATAATTTTTATTTTTCAACTACAGTTGACATATAATATTATATTAGGTTTACAACATAGTGATTAGACATTTATATAATTTATGAAATGATCACCTCAATAGGATTA
Source organism: Myotis lucifugus (assembly GCF_000147115.1). NCBI lineage: Eukaryota > Metazoa > Chordata > Mammalia > Chiroptera > Vespertilionidae > Myotis > Myotis lucifugus. The sequence goes on from NW_005871384.1 coordinate 809,142, forward strand.
GTATCCATCTGACACCATATGTAGTTATTATAATGGAATTATTATTTTTAAATTTCACCTTAAACATTTTTTAATTGATTATAGAAACATCAATGAGAAAGAAACATCAATTGGCTGCCTCCTGCATGCCCTGGGGGAATTGATACTGAAACTTGGGCATGTGCCCTAACCGGGAATCAAACCTCCTGTTTCATGGGCAGACCCTTAACCACTGAGCCACGCCTTCCCTCCAGTCCATAGGCTGACACTTTATCCACTGAGCCAAACCAACTAGGGCTAAGTTAGGGAAGTTTTTTGTCATTATTTCTTCAAATATGTTCTCAATCCCTTGCTCTCTCTTTTCCCTATATATGAATGTTGTTATACTTGATGTTGTTCACAGGTCCCTTAAACTATCCTCATTTTAAAAAATTCTTTTTTCTTTTTGCTGTTCTGATTGGATGGTTCCCTATACCTTGTCTTCCAAATCACTGATTTAATCCTCTGCTTCATCTTATATACTGTTGATTCCCTGTAACATATTCTTCATTACAATTGTTGTATCTTTCATTTCTTACTGATTCTTTTTTATGTTTTCTATCTCCTTTTTTATGTTTCATAACCCTTTGTTAAAGTTCTCACTAAGTTCATTGAACATCATTGTAAACAGTGTTTTGAACTCCTTATCTGGTAACTTGCTTGTCTCCATTTTGTGTAGTTATTTTTCTGAAGTTTTGTCCTCTTCTTTCATTTGGAACATGTTTTTTTGTGTCCTCATCTTGACTGCCTCCCTGTGTTTGTTTCTATGTATTAGGTGAAGCTGCTATGTCTCCCAGTGTTGGTAGAGTGGCCTTATGTAATAGGTGTCCTGTAGGGCCTAGTGGGGCAGTCTACCTGGTCACTTGATCCAGGTGCTCCAGGAGTATTACCTTGTGTGGGCTGGGTGTGCCTTCCTATTGGAGTTGAACCTTTATTGCTGTTGGCATGTCAATGGGAGGGATTGACTCTCACTTTGATGGACTGTGAGCACTGGCTGTGACTATAGCTGAGTTGCTGTTGTGGAGGGGCTGACATCATGGAGCAGGATTTACGTTAGTGAGGCTCTGGTGCCTGCAAAGTCCTCTCTCTTGGTATGTCATTTGTGGAGGTGGTTGTGTGGTGCTCTAGTGTGGTCTGAGCTGGCCACCAGGTTTGTTGGTTCTGGGGCCTCTTGGGAGGGGCCTCTGGTTCAGGCAAAGTCAGTGGCTGCCTGTGCCCTGTCCAGGGCCGCCTGGAATGAGCTACAAACTGACCTACAGGTAGTTGCTGCTTTTGCTGAGATTGGAGGTGCCTGGGAGAGGCTAAGCTATGAACTAAGGCTGGCTGCCACTAGTGCCAGGCTTGGGTTTGCTTAGTAAGAGATACAGGGCATGTTTGGTCATTCAAGTTGGGTGGGGTCTCAGGGAATCACCAGGATGTGGCAAACAGCATGAACCAGGTTGATGGAGACTCAGATATGGTGCCCACTTGCTGGCTCCGTGGGTGGAGGTCTCAGTAAAGGAACAATGGCCTCTGCCAGCACTTCTGTCTGGGAGAAAGCTGCCCCTTTAGCCCTTTTCCTGAAGCCAGATAATTCACTTCCTTCCTGTATTTCCCTCACTTTTTGAGCTGCTGACCCAGCACTGGAGCTCAGAGTGAGTCAGAGTAAGTCTGTGCATGGGTCCTTTAAGAAGAACTGCCTGGCCCGAACCGGTTTGGCTCAGTGGATAGAGTGTTGGCCTGTGGACTGAAGGGTCCCAGGTTTGATTCCGGTCAAGGGCATGTACCTTGGTTGTGGGCACATCCCCAGTGGGGAGTGTGCAGGAGGCAGCTGATGGATGTTTCTCTCTCATCAATGTTTCTGACTCTCTATCCCTTTCCCCTCCTCTCTAAAAAAAAAAAAATCAATTAAAAAAAAAATATTTTTTTTTTTAAAAAAAGAGAAGAACTGCCTGGGGCTTCAGTAGCCTCCATCTCCCTTAGTCTCAATCCCCGCTGGTTTTTACAGCCAGAAGTTATGGGGACTTCTCTTCCCAGCACTGGAACCCTGGGATTGGGGTCCCAATGTGGGGCTTGAACCCCTCACTCCTCAGGGGGAACCTCCACAGCTGAGATATCCCTCTGGATTTAAACAGGAGGGTATGGGACCAGCCCATCTGTGTCTCTGCCCTCCTACTAGTCTCAATGTGGCTTCTTCTGTACATTCTCATTACAGCACTTTCATTCAGCTAGACTTCAGGCGGTTCTGAATGATGGTTGCTCTGTAGTTTAGTTGTAACTTTGGTGTGGACATGGGAGGAGGCGAGTGCAGCCTTTACATATGCCATCATCTTGAACAGAAGTCTCCCAAATAGCAGAAAGGACTTCTTGATGCTAATGAGAAGCTACATGAATTGGTGGGCAATTGATCCAGACTGGTCATAGAGAAAATGGAAATGAATATGATTCACTAATCCATTCCAGAGAAACTTGAGTCCAGGTTCACACAGGGTCAGGCACAAAGATGTTCATCACAACAGCAGGTTAGAGGCAACTGAGTGCCCATCACTTTGTCAACAAAAGGACACGACATCAAGTCCAGTACAAACAGGTGTCCTCAACCTGGGGTGTGGTTAAAGGAGAAACTTTATTCTGAAGAACAGCTTGCAAAACAAGGAAATGCAGCCTCTGGTGGAAACCGAAAGTGAGCTCTCAGGGGAGCATTTAAATGGATGGAAGAAAGATTCCACAGACAGAACTTACCCTTCAGATGTTAACCACCTGAAAAAAGAAGCCCAACCCATGTCTTCCAACTGACAAGAAATAGTCCTGATGGATCAACATCACTGAAAGCCTAAAACCACTTAGAAAACACACACAAAAGAATTCCTTTATCATCTTGAAATAGGACGTTCTTTTTAAGTATGATGCAACCGCCCAAAAAAGATGGAAAACTTTGATTGCATGAAATAAGCAAGGTCCAAAAATAAATCACAGATTGTAAAAAAATAGTTGTAACTCATGCCACAGATGGTAATTTTTTTGAACACACAATAAAACTCCTATACACTCTGTAATACTTTAAGCAATAAAACAATAAAAAAAACCCAAACTCCTATACAGACCAAAAAAAAAGTAAACTGAGGAGGAAACGTATGAATGGAGCACTCACAACAGAAGAATGAAAATGACTCTTAAACATATGAAGAGATGACCAACCTCACTCATCACAAGATAACCACAGATTAGTCACAGAAAGCAGCTCAGAGGTTGCCTGGGGCCAGGGGTTGGGGGTTGACTGGAGAGGGAACATTAGGGAACTTTTGCAACATAGAAATGCTCTATATCTTTATTGTAGTTGTGGTTTAACAAATGTACAAATTTGTCAAAAGTAGTTGTATACATTTAGAAAGGAGTATTTTATTGGATAAAAATGATTAAAATCTACAATGCAATGTAATTTTCCTGCTACACAGTGGAAAAAGATTCAGCGGTTTGCTGACACCTTCTGCTGGCCATGGGCAAGGGCAGTGAATACTCTTGACTTTGTTTCTGCATGGAGATTGCATGCACGTTCCCATTGACCTGCCAATTCCACGTTATTTGTGAGAAAAAAAAATAAATGGCTATCTATAGGGGAGTGCTTAAAAAATTACGATGCATTCAGACAATGGGATGCTATGCAGCTATGCAAATGAGTGAAGAAGCATTTTGTAGACTGATGCAGGATTATTTTGAATTGGTTCTGGGAACAAATCATTGTGCAGTATAGTGTGTGCAGTATCCTGCCCTTTGTGGGGAAAGGATATTTTTACATGCTTTTATATGCAAAAAATGTCACTGTAGGAAAATGCCATCTGGAAGGCAACTAGGTGGCTGTGAGAAAGAAGGGAGAGAGGGTCTTAAAAGTGTACCCTTTCATGTCTTTTTAAATTTTTAACCATATGAAACTATTATGTGTAAACACACAGTTGACGCTCAAACAATGTGGGGGGTAGGAGCACTGATCTCTGGTGCAATTGAAAATTCACATATAATTTTTGACTCCCCAAAACTTAACTAAGAGCATAAGATTGACCAGAAACCTTACCAATAATAGAAGCAGCCGGTGAACACATATTTTGTATACTACATGTATTATATATGCTCGATTTTTAAATAAAGTAAGCTAAAGAAAAGAAAATGTTATTAAGAGAATCATAAGGGACAGAAAATACATTTACAGGGTTAATTGAAAAAAACATTCCACGTATAGGTGGACCCATGCAGTTCAAACCCTGGTTGGTCAAGGCTCAGCTGCACATGCTAACTCACTGAAATAAATAATACAGATTCCTTTCTTTGTCCAACCCAAGACCCAGACAAACTGTGTTAGGCCATTCTGGGGAGAGGCCCAGGAAAATCTGTGCAGAGCTCCCGAGGCAATTTGGGTTTGCAGCCCAGATCAAGGTCACTGTGACATTGATACTAACACTGGGAAGACCCTTGGGATCTTGATAAAGAGGCTGTTTTCTCTACTTTTCTTCATGCAGTGTATTCCTTGTTATCTCACCCAGTTCCCAGACCTCATTTCTGTACATCTTCTTCCCAACAGGCAGGATGGCTCAAAGCATGGTGACTGTGAATGGGGTCGACGTGGACTCTATACTGTCCCAGCCCACCCACATCAATATCCACATCCACCAGGAATCGTTTTTGACACAACTGCTAAAAGCTGGGGGCTCCCTGAAGGAGTTCTTCATTGGCTCTCGGGACACTAGCCCTCCCACGACCAGGATAAGCTATGGGCCACTGGCAGGAGGGGTAAGAGTGGGCTAGAGAGGCGGGCAAGCCAGGTGACAAGGACAATAACTCTCCTTCTTCAATAGAATGCAAAAAAGGAAAGTGGGTTGAGCTCCCATTGAGGACTCACTATTTGTATCCCATCTTGTTTGGGTAAAGAAGGTTTGGAAGTTTCTCCATGGAGATTTGGATGGAAAGGAATGAAGGAACTCTTCTTTGGTGCAGTGGGTCAGTCCCAGCCAGAGGTGGGAGTGGGGGTTGGGGGAAGATCCCTGAAGGTGTTCATTTTAATTGAAACTCTATGGGCTGAGGCCTGCCGGTAAGGCCAAGTGATAGGCAATTTGGGAGAGAATCACAGGGCTATACAACTTGCAAGTGTTCAGCACCCACCAAAGGATCAGACAACTACAGAAATGCCTAGAATTAAAGGTAGAGCAGGCGATGTCCTTGGGAGGCAGGGAGATGTCCTGCAGGAGTTGGCACCTGACCTAGACCTTGAATAGAGAAGTGGGTTTAGACAGATAGAGGAAGAAAAGGAACTGTAGGCGAAGAGAATGGCCAGAGCAAAGAAGCCAGAGTGCACGGGGCAAGTTCTGGCAGAGTAAAGAGAATGGTTCAATTGAGAATGTAGACCACAGGGCTGAGAGCCCGAGTGACAGTGAGTTGCCCCTCCTGAATCAGCTTCGATAGTGGAAGGGCTGTGGGTGGATTCTGAGCAGGAACCTGGGCTTTAGGCTGCCTCACAGCCAGGAGCTGTCCAGGCAACAAGTGTGGAAGGTCTGCATCTGTGTGGTCATGGCAGCAATGATGAGGAAAGAGCAGAGTCCAAATCTTTTGTGGATGGTATCTCCACGACTTGGGAGTGAAGAGGCTTGGGTTACAAGGGAGGAGAGGAGTCTAAGAACATGCTGAGGCTTGGAATGTGGGTGACCAGGAGGTTGGAGCCCTGGAAGTCAGGAGAGGCAGGTGTTGGGAGTGTGAGTGGGGTGTGGGATTCGGATGTGACAATTCCGAGATACTGGCAGGGCATGCAGGCAGTGATGTCCAAGATGCTGTGATAATTGGGTTCTCCAGGAAGCAGACATGAGTCGGAGTTAGGTGTGCATAGGTTTATTGGGGTCCAACCACCTATGAAACAAAAAGAGAGGGAGCAGGATTGGGCAGGGGGAGGCATCAGACCATGGTGTAGGCCTGACAGGTCTCTGCCAGCCCAGGGGGCAGCTGGGGAGCACAGACTGCCCACTACAGAGTTCCCTGCTAGGTGGAAATGGCTCTGCACCACCACCTTGCTTAACCATGGTCTGTGATGGTGCCTTTGGCAGTGAAAGATGAGGGGACCTGAAGGAGCTGACCCCTATAATCTGTGAGCCAACCACACTCCTTTCTTGCAGGGGGTCTTTGCTGCCCTAGACAGGATTATGGAATTCCCAAGGGAGAACCATCAGGTGGGATGACAGAGTGTGGTGTTTAGGAAAAAGAAATGAAGGGCAAAAGCCTGGCATGTCAGAGGGTTTGGCGAGAACCAGGACATGCTACCTCATGGATGTTAAGGGAACAGAATCTTTCAGAATCAGAGCTACAGAGAGGTCAGGACAGAGGAAAAGGAGAGGAGAGGCACCTAGAAGGAGTTGGGTGGCTGCTCCTGGGTACGTGGGCTCATTGGAAGGGGTCTGACTTTTTCCCTGTCTTGCAGGTGACCCAGATATTGCTGGGGGCTGTGAGCTGTGCCTTTGGAGTGTTTCTGTACTTTGGGCCCTGGACTGAGCTGCGTGGCTCAGGCTGCGCTTTCTGGGCAGGGTCTGTGGTGAGTAAGGAAGCGATTGTGAGTTCAGTGGGAGGCAACTGGTTATGGGCCAGGAGAGAAATTCCTTTGGGTCTGAGTCAGGGTTTTGGGGAAGAGACCAACAACCCGAGTCCGAATGCCCTTTGCCAAGAGGAAGCTTCTTAGGGGTGAACAAAAACCTCCCACTCTCCATTTTTCTCGTTAAGGCAATTTTGGGAAGGGTGGGACAGTTGTATGGAGTCTGGTCCATCTGCTAGGTGTCTTTGCCTGTCCTTTGGATCATGCTGCAAACTGGCTGCTGTGGGAACTGTTGGGGGAAGGATGGTGTCAGAGATCATTTCAGGAGAGTAACTAGGAGGCCTTTTCTGGTGTTTTCTCTCAGGCTATTTTAGCAGGAGTTGGGACCATCATCCATGAGAAGCAGCGGAGCATACTTTCAGTGAGTCGGGCCCCCATTGCCCCACCTTATCCCCTGCCCCCTTCTGGTTTTCTTCTCCTCTCCCCTTTGGGTCCTGGATTTTTCCTGGAGGGTTTCCTGGGCCAGGAAACTGGGGAGGAAACAGTTTTGAGGCCAGGACCCCACAGCTCTGCCATCAATAGAGAGAGTCTGCATCCCTAACCTCTCTCTTCTAGAGCCGGGTGTCAGGCCTGCTCACCCTGGCTGGCATTGGCACGGCCTTGGCTGCCGTTGTCCTCTGTGTGAAGAGCATAACTTGGGAAAGTGACGAACTCTTGAGCTCCGTGTGTGATCGCCCAGCCCCTCCCACCACAACCACTGATTACAGATGGAGGCGGAGAAGTTACCGAAACTCAGATTGGTGGGAGGATCGGTGTAAGATCTCTATGGAGTTACTGAAGGTAAGAATGGGGGGTCCCATCTGACAGGGACCCATCACAGCTATTTGTTCCTAAGGAACTGGGCACTGGAGGGCAGAGATGTAGGCTCTTTGAGCTTGGACCTCATCCTAGGTCTATGGTTCAGGTTTTAGCTTAAGCTAAAGTCATTTCTCAGTCCCTCATGGCATGAATATTTCCTGAATCAAAGCAGATGAGAGGCAAAGTGGAGACATTTAGGAGTGGGTGTCATGGGCCTCTCATCTGTCTTTTCTGGTGGGTGGGTTTCCCAGTTATCTGCTGCTGCATAACACACCTCTCTCAAATGCAGTGGCTTAAATCTACAGGTTATTACAACTTCTCACAGTCTATGGGTTGAGTGGGCTCAGATGGGCAGTCCTCACTTGGGTTTTCTCATTAAGTCACAGTCAGATGTCAGTTGGGGGATAAAGTCATCCGATGGTTGGACGGGGCTGGACATCCATGTTGGTGCACTCCCATGGATGTGCTGGGCGCTCAGCTGGGACTGTCAGGCAGAGAGCTTGCAGTGGCTTGGGCTTCTCATAGTAGGTAACTAGGTTCCAACTCAGAGCATGTCACAGTGAGCACTCCAAGAGGTAGGAATGGAAGCTGCCAGGCCAGTTAAGGGTTACCCTATAATTGGCATAGTGTCATTTCTACAGTATTTTATTGGTCAGAGCAGTCACAGGTCCTTCCACATTCTAGGGCATCAGTTCTCAACCTGTGGGTCGCGACCCCTTTGGGGGTCGAACGACCCTTTCACAGGGGTCGCCTAAGACCATCAGAAAACACATATATAATTACATATTGTTTTTGTGATTAATCACTATGCTTTAATTATGTTCAATTTGTAACAATGAAATTGGGGGTCACCACAACATGAGGAACTGTATTAAAGGGTCGCGGTGTTAGGAAGGTTGACAACCACTGTTCTAGGGGGTAGAGATATAATCTGTACTTCTTCATAAAGGGTGGCAAGGTGACAGGGAAGACAAGCAAATGGGGTGGAATCTGCTCTTGTGGGAAGAAGTAGTTAGTTGAGCAGAGTCTGATTCCTTTGGGGGAAAGAGGTGATTAGGTGGTACTCAGAGCAGAATCAGAGAAGTGGACTCCTGATTCTAATCTTTTTTCTTCCCTTATCTCCAGAACTTGTTCCTAGGAATCCGTATTCTGCTCCTGGCTGTCTGTGCCCTACAAGTCATTGTATCCTTGGCTTCCCTGGGCCTGGGCCTTCGAAGCTTGTGTGGCCAGAGCTCCCAGCCCATGGTGAGCTGTTAGGGAGGCACTGGGGCAGAGTG
>NW_005871384.1:818132-829747 GCF_000147115.1 Myotis lucifugus
AGCACCCCTTCCTCTGTTACCGTCTGTTACCTTTCCCTTCCTCTCCTTTTCCTGATTTCAAGTTCTGTGAAGCTGCCTCTGCCCCATCCTTTTCTCCCCAAGAGGTGACTCACCCCTGTCTGTTTTAGGGTGAGGAAGAAACCGAGAGGAGGCTACGAGGGGAGAATTCAGTGCCGACCTCTCCCTCCAAGGAGAAGACCACGTCTGCCACGGTTCAGTGAGTGGCCAGAGACCCCGCCGGGACCCCCGTTGTCCCTCCAGAGTAGCTCAGGGCCTGTGGAGACCACAGTGCACTCTCCCAGGGCCCCTCACTGCCTTGTCCCTCATACTTGTCTCTCCTTAGACCACTGTCCAGCCCCTCTTCCTTTCCTCACCATCCTCACCCCAGTGCCCTTAATTCAGTGAAGGCTGATTAAATAGAAACAATAATAACAAATACTTTAAAACAACAAGGATGTGGTCTCTCTTTGCTTAAGAAAGGTGTGCCATGAACGGTCTTTCTCTGTGTTGATACATGTGGAATTACATGAGAGCTGATCTGTGACAAGGAAACAAGGTCCCAATAAGACGAAATTGAATTACATTCTGCTTTATATCCCAAGTGGCAAAACTGCTTTTTATGACATTCTGTGTAAAGTGAAAATTACTCTCATATACTTAGAATTTTTTTGCCTACTGAGATTATCTTTAGGTATCTGCAACCTTGACCCGTGGGATTTACAGAACTATGTGAAGCATGGAACAAGATTTCCCCCTAATTTAGCTTCCTTCCTCTCCCCACTTTCCTCTCTCTCTCTCTCTCTCTCTCTCTCTCCCTCCCTTCTTTCTCCCTCCCTCCCTCCCTCCCTCCCTCGCAAACTCGCACGGGTTAGGTGGCTCTCCTTCCTTGCAGCTATATTAGTGTTGGTTTGCTCTCTGCCCACGTGCGCGTGTGCACACACACACACACACGCCTATTATCATTCCTCATTTTCATTGTAAATGATATGATCAATTTGTTTTTCACCTTTTTCATTCTCTTTACACATAGATACTGTTAATGCAAGAAACATTCAAACCTGTAAAGAATTTTTTGAGTTTATTTAAGCCAAACTGTTGAGAATTGCCAGGAAGCAGAATCTCAACAGATTGAGATAATGATCTGGAGAATGGCAGTTTTGCACCTTATACATTATAATCAAAAGAGGAGAAGTAAGTGGGTTACATGAAATCCATTGGTGATAGATTAGGGAGGTGGGAGAAAGCAAAGCAGGGAAACCTCTGGGATTGAATACAAAGTAAAATGATAAACACATACTTCTTTTATTTAGGTGGGTGCAGGATAGTTAACAGTCAATAGTTAACTCAATAGTAATGAGGAGATGTGTGGTCTCCACAGAGTGACTATCCACCATAAACTGCTTTTTAGTTAAAAAAATTTTAATTTCATATCATCCTTTGTGGTTATTGTAGGTCTCTGAGTTACACAGGCCTTCCCTAAGCTTGTCAGGTTAGCATGTGACTCCTTTTTGTCCAAAATACATATGTAAATATAGAGATGTAAGGATTTCTGAAGGGTAGGAAAGCAGGTTATGGTCTGTAGAATTAAAGTGTGACAGATTCTGTTCTCGAGTCCAACATGGCAAGCAGCCTTGCATCTCCATTGTGACTTTGAAATCTCTGTGAGGCAGGTTTTATTGCTTAGCAGACCCACAGGAGAAGAACTGGTCTTAAAGCCACCTGGCCCAGAGCCCCACCTTTACCCGCGCATAATACAGCCTCAGAGGCTGTGCTAATGGACTGGGCAAGGCCTTGAGGGGTGGGGGTGGGGAGGGAATGGGGTTGGGGTAGGGGAGAAGCGAGGATTTGAGAGTGGAAGGCCCAGAGTGTCTCCTCAGGGCTCCCACTAGCATCACCCTTAGAGATTTGTACATGAGCTTGTGTAACGAAAGGTCACAGACATGAGGCAGAAATACTTCAGAGTATTGAAGCAGTAAACAGGGGTATTGGACAGCAGTTGCCAAATTACAGCCTGAGGATTAACTCTGTTTGCCACCTATTTTTGTAAGTAAAGTTTTATTGAGCATAGCCACAGGCACTTGTTTATGCATTATTTACACTACAAGGGCAGAGCTGAGTAGTCTTAAGAGAGACCGAGTGGCCCTGGCTGATGTTTCTCAGTGGTTAGAGCATTGGCCTATGCATAAGAAGGTCTGGGTTCCATTCCAGGTCAAGGGCATGTACCTACCTTAGTTTCAGGCTCAATCGATCACCAGCCGGGTCAGGGCATGTACCGGAGACAACCAGTAATAGGCCTCTCTCCCTCCCTCCCACTCTAAAAATCAATGGAGCCCTAACCGATTTGGCTCAGTGGATAGAGCGTTGGCCTGCGGACTCAAGGATCCGGGGTTCGATTCCAGTCAAAGGCATGTGCCTTGGTTGCAGGCACATCCCCAGTAGGGGGTATGCAAGAGGCAGCTGATCGATGTTTCTCTCTCATTGATGTTTCTAACTCTCTATCCCTCTCCCTTCCTCTCTGTAAGAAATCAATAAAATATATTTTTTAAAAAAAAGAAAAAGAAAAAAGAAATAAAAAGACAAGCAGGGCAGTAGCAAAGATACTGGAAAGAGGAAGCATCTTTATTTTCTTCTTTAGAAATCAGGAATTAATGCTATTAATTTCTGTGCTCCAGAGTTTCCAAGCCAGTCCTTTTATGGCCAGATCAGTTAGAAATTATTTTAATTTTTCATTCTAGTAAGTAAATGTCAACTTGTCCCCTCGCTCCCCCTTTTTCGGTCGTTTTTGCATGAAATGGTCTTTTACTGTTGGAGTCTGGCAATTTCTTATTTTTCCTCTAAAGTTTCTAAATCTCTGAGGAAAGATGTTCTTCCCCCCACCTCGGTCCCTCTACACCCCCACTTTCTGGCTCCCTGTCCTCCTCTTCCTCATCCTGTGAATTTCCTTCCAAGTTTCTGAATTTTTGTTTTCCTTATTTGTAGGACATCAGATGTCACGCCCCCTCCCCTGGCTTTTGTTCACTTAGAAAAACCAACCGCTAGTTGTCTATTTGCACAACTCAGTCTTGGCGGCAAAGCTGTATATATACAGATGAAAATGAATCACGACCCTGACACGGGGTTAGGCAATAACCCAAACCTATGTTTATATAATACATTTTTTGAAGAATTTAAAACCATTTAGAGTATAAACAGGAAATGGTTCTAGTTTTCTTTTCTCACCACTGCTTTGACCTGGTGTGGGGACGCTGTTCAGAGTGCACCAGCTGGTCAAGGCTGCCCTGAGCCTGGGAACCCTTATCAGCCTCCGAGCCTGGGAATCGTAATCAGGCCAAGACACCGTGAGCGGGTGCAAAGACACACGGTGCACTGTGCCCTTCTGTAATCCAAATGATAGATGGCACTGTTGGCAACTAGCCTTCTTTGTCTCTGGAGTAATATACAGGTCACTGACCAGAAGGACTGTGTGTGAAGAAGTCAGCTAGACAGAGCAGAGAGAGCTGGGCAGCGCAGAGCTAGAGAGAGCTCAGAGAAGATAGGCACAGAGAATGCAGCTCCTATGTGTGCAGGAGAGGCTAGCGAGCTCAGACAGAGCTGAGAGCTGACATGGCTACGATGTAAGGCGGTGAGTCTGGGGCAGCATGCGGCTGCTCAGATACTAACTGTGGGTACAGAGATTAATGCTACTATGTGAGAAAAATATGTATTCACCAGCCGGTGTCTGGCTGCTTGCCTGTATGGACTTTGCTGTAAAGAATTATCTTGTCTGATAGCTATGTGGCCACTGGCTTCTGCAATAAAGACTCATTCTTATATACCTACTATATATATATACACAGGTCAATTCTCATGGCTTCTCCATCTGCCCTTCCGCCAAGAATTGACCTGTTTCTCTGACCGGAGGCCCAGCCCCAGGCAGGGGGGCTTGGACCCAATACCTGTAACTAGTGAGCAGAAGATAAAGGAGGAACTTGGACTAAGTTCCCAACAGTTAGTACAGTGGGCAGGGTTTGAGAAGGAGCCTGCCTTGTGCTTGGTGTAGTTGAAGGGGAGAATTTAGAAGAATACATGGACTCAGAACAACTCAGAGCAGCAGTGCTTGTGCAGAGCTCTTGCGTGCTCTGACAGTAGGGGTTTTGTAAACGCCCTACTTCCACTGGATATTGGATCCTTCACCATCAGGACCAGATTCCAGACTCCACAGCTTGGTCATTAAAATGGTCTCAGGTTTGATGTTCAAAACCCAGTCCTGTTCATTTTAAAAACTGCAGTCATCAGCTTGGCTAATGTGGCTTAATTGGTTGAGCATCATCCCATGCACCAAGAGGTCACTGATTCAACTCCTGGTCTAAGCACATGCCAGAGTTTTGGGTTCAATTCCCAGTAGGGGGCATGCAGGAGGCAGCCTATCCACTGATGTTTCTATCTCTCTCTCCCTCTCTTTGTCTCTCCCTCTCAAATCAATAAAAACATATTCAAAACAAAACAAACAAAAAACAAAACAAAACACCCTGTAGTCAGAGCTTGGCATCCCCTCCCTGAGCCGACCAGGCTTCTTGGTGGAAGAAACACTGTGTTCTTGGCCTTTGGCTCATGGCTCCACCCTCTCTCTGCCCTGTGGTTGCTGCAGAAGGCAGCGGTGGGGATAGGTGTCTGGGCTTTCTTGGCACCTTCGAGAACAGCTGATGTTGGAGACCCTGGCAGATGTGATGTTGGTAGTGTCTATTCTTGTTGTTCAACCTGGGAAGCACCTGGGAATTTCCTTGCTCTCTGCTCTGCAGCTGCTTGGATCAATCAGAAGAACTTCCTGGAAAAATATATCCAAAGGAGAGAATGAAATGGCAGGAAGGGGAGGGCTTTCCTGCAGTGGGGATATTCACTGACTCTTGGCCAAAATGTGCGCGCGCGTGCACACACACACACACACACATTACAATTAGGTTTTAGAAAAATATCATCAACTTCTTAAATAGGAAGGAGACTGTTTCATTATTAGGTACAGCTGAGAACTTCAGCATTTGTTGGTTTAGTTTAATTCCTTCCTCTCTCCTTCTCCCACCTCCCACTTCCTCATGCAGAAGGATTTCTATTTTTTTTAGTGGTTTCCCTTGAGATTTTTTTAAAAAAAGCATGTGTGCTTAACTAAACACATTCTAAAGGCAATCAATATCTGTATCCTCTCTCTGAAATATACAATGCCTTTAGAATGCTACTTGGTACATATTCTTGTCTAGAATTTATTTTTTTAATCTCCACCTGAGGATATATTTTTTTCCATTTTCATACAGAATGGAAGGGAAGGAGGAGGAGGGCAGAGAGAAAAAGAGAGAAATACAGACGTGAGAGAGACATATCAATTGGTTGCCTCCCACATGTGCCCCGAACAGGGCGAAGGATCGAACCTGCAAATGAGATACATGCCCTTGACCAGGAATCAAACTTGTGATCCTTCAGTCTGCTCTAACTACTGAAAAATACTGTCCAGGGCATAGGAAAGATGTCTGTGGGTGGGCTCGAACCATCAACCTTTCAGTTAACAGCCGGACATGCTAACCGATGGTGCCACAGAGACCCACTCAAATTTTAGTTCCATCTTGATATACTTTAATCCCACAAATGAGATATTTTAAGTTTTTTGTATACTCAATGCTTGTTTAGATTTTACTTTTATTAAAACATATTGGGGTCAGGAATATATATTTTTGAGAACCAATGGTCCAGTGTTAGTGTGGGTTTCATAAGCTAAGTGTGGGTTTCTTCCTTTTTTAGGACCAGCCCTGGATTTCCACATGGGGAATCCACTTTTTTCTCATTGCTTGGTGATAATGTTCATGGTGGGGCTTTATTCTCAGTTCCAGGGATAAAGCATGTGACCCAAACTTAGATCAAGCAGCATATCCTCTTGTCCAGATGGACCATGGGGATGATTTTAGAGTGGACACATGAAAAGGCTCTTGTTTTTTATGTTGAACTTGAACCTCCAAGGATGTAAAATTGGAGCTGTAGCAGCCACACTCTCCCCATGAAAGGTCCTCCTGCAGCCACCAAAGACCATGCAGAGAGCTTGTGAAGACCACCCATGGGAGTCAGAGCTGAGAGTTGTGACCTTTGTAGTGGGGTTCAGGATCTGAAGAAGGGGTCGATGCACAAATGAAAATGCTATACAAGAAATATGAATTTAGAAGGCATTGGGGGCCAGGTGGAGCCTCTTTCTTGAAGAGGCACACCAACTTCTCGCCTGGTCCACTTTTTATTTACTTGAATACACATTTGCCCTTTAGCAATGCATACAGGCAGATCAAAGGTAAAATTTGGTAAACAAATGTAAAGATTATCATGTCAGGAAATCACCTCGAGCCATTGAAATCATAGCAGGATTGAGCCTGCTGAATATTAAAGTCCATTGGCCTTCCAATGGTAACTGTTGTTTGCTTTAGCTTCTGGTAGAGAGTGGAAAAAACCACTCCTGATAACCTTGCCCTGAATTCAGCAGTGCCTGATCCCAGATGACTCATCACCATTTGCTTAATCCACTTGCAGTTGAGTTTTAATTAATAGGCTGAGAGACTGGAATATGGTAACCAGCATTTAAGTTGGTTGCCCAGATCCTGGGGTACTGCACTCAAAGCATCCTGAGCTAGGTGTTGTTTCTGAGAGTGAACCAGGTGTACTTGTTTGATTGCTTTTATTTGGGATAAAACAAATAAGAGTATTGGGGGGAAATCACATAGGCACCAACATGACTTCCACCATTCACTTAATTTACCATTCCCTATGAGTGAATTTGGGTTACAAAAACATACATGTAGCATAACAGATTGTATATATTCTTTGCAATGTATGGAAATAAAAATATGCATATATGTAAATATATGTATATTTATTTATATATGCATAAGATAGTGTTGAAAGGAAACACCAAAACTAGCAACATAGACTCTCTCAAGGGAGGGGAATTGAGCATCTGGGAGTTGAGGGAGGAGGAAGGCTTTTCATTGTATACCCATTCTTTCATTTTGAATATTCCCTAGTCAAAAGGATAATTTAAATTAGATCATTAAGCGATTTTTAAAAAATTGAAGAAAGACCTCTCCTAGATCCTTTCTATCCTCTCAAAGCACCTATCTGGCTTCATCACTCAATCTGCCTGCTTTTGTCACTTTACTTCTTTAAAATGAGACAATACCGAGGGAGAGACAAAATGGTGGCTGGATGGGCAGATGTATCCCAAGCCTTGTCCTGGAGCAGATAGAAGGAACAACTAGGTCGAATAACATCCACCCAGAATTGGCGAGGTGGACACAGCCGGTGAGGCAGTTTGCAGCTGGGAAGGGCAGAGGACGCCTGGAGAATGGAGAGGTCGGGGATCTGGACTGGAGAGAGTTGCAAGACCTCTGAGCCCAGAGGGTCAGGGAGAAACTTCATGGCACCAAGGCTGCCTCCTGTGGGCACAGGCATAACATCTGACTGTGGAAGGGAGATCCACAGAGCTGCTGGTGGCAGGGATTCTGGACCTGAGCCCAAAGCCACTAAAGGCTGAGCCTGGAAGAGGCAGCCTGAACAACTGTCCAGGCCGCATGGTGCTGGTGGGGGGGAAAGAAACTCGCAGTGGTGCAGCTCTTTCCCCTCTTTTTGGTCTCTGCTCTTATTCGCTAAACCTGGTTCGTAGGACCTTTCAAATACAGACACTCACCCGTGGCTGGGGTGCAAGTGAAGGTGAAGACTTGTAGAGTCTAGGGAGGGGAGAGGGTCGGGAGGGGGAGGTGGCCAGGAATCTGGCACTGGGACATGCCTGACACTCTGGATCTAAGCAGCCATTTTCTTCTAAAGAGATAGCCCCTCCCTGCAGTCATCCAGACAACCAATACAGCCACACCCTGACTACACCCAGAGTGGTACAAAGGATAAAAAAAAATCTGAATAGTCACTGAGAGCCCTTAGGGCTGAAGAGAGGCCGTGGCAGTCAAGGTGGTGGAGATAGACACAAACAGAGGAGAGATGGACCGCTTGGAACTTCAACATGGTGCTGACTACCTATTAGGAAACTGAGAAGTGGCAGACAGTACAGAAGAGTGGGATCTTAAACCAGCCCCCATGGGGCATTAAAACTCGGTGGAAACGATTGACACTTCACTTTTTTATTTTATTATTATTTTGTTATCTCTTTTTTCTTTTTTCTTTTTGTTTGTTTATTTTTATTTCTTTTAACATTATTTTTCAACATTATATTTTTTATTTTATCCTTTAAAAATTAAAAAAAATTTTTGTTTTTCTCTTTCTTTTTCTTCTTACCCACTCATCCTCTTTCTACCTCCTCTATACTGAATCCCAAGGTCCTCCCCATATTCTTCCAATTCCTTAACCTTACTTTATGTATATAAGCTTGGCCTCTACAGATTCTGCTTCCACTCTCTTTTCTGGGTGTTTGTTGTTTGCATTTTTTGGTTTATCTGTTTGTTCTGTGGTGTTTTCTCATTTTTCTTCTTTTTTTCTCTCTCTTACCATTTTTTCTCTCCTTGATATCATTTGTGCTCTCTTTTCTCTCCCCTAATTCTCTTTTCTCTGTTGGTCACTTATATTGGGGTTATCGGTGTCGTGAGTACATTCGTGTTTTGTTCTCTTTGTGTCATGTCTTGTCGAGTTGCATTTTGTCCTGTTTGGTTAATGTGGTAGAGAGAGAGCCACATAACCAGACACCCAGAGAGAGACAGTAACACTAAAAATGGCACAATACACTCGAGACCCAACTACAGAGGCAAGAAGATGGTGGCCAGGAGGACAGCAGTGAGGAAGAGAGCATGAGTGAGTGAGGGAGTGAAAGGGCAGTGTGAGGAGGTGTGGTGTGTGTGTGTACATGAGTGAGGGACAGTTAGATTCCACAGGACCTTTGGGGGCTGTTGGACTGGGCTTGCCTAGCTCGGCAGCCTCTGCTACTGTTGCAAACAATCCTGGGGCAGTGGGATCTACTGGAGAGGCCATGCCACCTTGAAGGAGAGAGCTGCTGTGACTGGGAGGCCAGCCTCCTCAGACATCACCCTGGACTCTACAGCCACCCCCACCAGGGACCTGCTCCCTTGGCTGCAGTCCCACAAATGCCAAGATCCAGCCACCCCAGCCATGGGCTCCTGTGAATTCTGAAGGGCACTCCCCTCCAGAAAGCCCAATGCTTTAGCTCAGGGTGACATGACTGCATGAGTAGCTGCCACACAAGCAGCCCACCCCTGTCCAAGGAGCAGCAGCCCTGTGAACAGCCTGCGCCAGTCCGAGGAGCAGCAGCTGTGAGAGCAGCTTGCCACAGCCCACCTGTCCAAGGAGCAGCAGCCATGCGAGAAGCCCGCCCCCTTCCGAGGAGCAGGAGCCATGTGAAAAGCTCATCCCAACCCGCCTGAGGAGCAGCAGCCACATGAGCACCCCACCCCCATTTGAGGAGCAGCAGCTGCACAAGAAACCCATCCCTGCCAGCCAGAGGAGCCACCAGTGCTGTAAGCAGCCACACGAGGAACGACCATTTGAGGAGCCACCAACTGGGGAACAGCCTCTTCTATGACTGCCTGAGAAGCAGCTGCTGCCCGAGTAGTCATTGCTGCCCAAGGAGCAGCCCCTGCATGACTTGACACATAGATCCTTCGATGAGAGCAAAAATGGAAAGACAAAGAAACCCCCAAAGGAAAGAAAAGGAGAATTGCCAGAAAAGCAGCTAAGTGAAATGGAGGCATGCAATAAGTCAGAAAAAGAATTCAGAATAAGGGCCATACAGTTCATAAACCAGATGGAGGAAAAAAATCAACAACTTATGTAAGAATCAAGAAGAAATAAAGAGTGATATAGCTTTAATAAAAAACACTATGGAAAGGTTCAACAGTAGACTAGGAGAAGCGGAGGACCGAATTAGCGAATTAGAAGACAGGAAAGCAAAACACACCCAAACTGAACTGCAATTGGAGAAAATAATTAAAAGACAGGAGAAGAGCCTAGGGGAGCTTAGGGGCAACATGAAATGAAGCAACACATGAATAATAGGGGTGCCAGAATGACAGGAAGAGGAACAGGGGTTAGAAAACCTATTTGAAGAAATAATGTCAGGACACTTCCCTGATTTGGGAAGAAAAAAGTCACACAAGTACAGAGAGTCCCAAACAAGATGAATCCAAAAAAAACCCACACCAAGACATGTCATAATTACGATGGCAAATGTTTAGGACAAAGAGAGAATCTTAAAGGCTGCAAGAGAGAGACGGAAAGTTACATACAAGGGATCTCCCATTAGATTATCAAATGATTTCTCAACAGAAACACATCAGGCCAGAAAAGAATGGAAGGAAATTTACAAAGTGATGCAAAGCAAGGGACTGAATCCAAGAATACTCTATCCAGCAAGGCTATCATTCAGAATTGAAGGGGAAATAAGGAGCTTCACAGACAAAAAAAAAAAAAAAGGCTAAGGGAGTTTATCAATACCAAGCCAGCAATACAAGAAATGCTAAGGGACTAGTGTAAAAAGAAGAAATAAAAAGAAGAAATAAAAACTTAAGAAGGAACACAGGCACAAAAAATAAAAATGACTACAGACAAGTACCTATCAATAATAACTTTAAAGGTAAATGAACTAAATGCTCCAATCAAAAGACATTGAGTGGCTGAATGGATAAAAAAAAATGACCCATATATATATATGCTGTCTACAATTTACCCACCTCAGAACAAGGGACTTACACAGACTGAAAGTGAAAGGATGGAAAATATCTTTCAGGCAAATGGAAATGAGAAAAAAGTTGGGGTAGCAATACTTATATATGACAACATAAACATAAAAGTGAAGGCCATAACAAGAGATAAGAAGGGCCACTTCATAATACTAACGGGATTGATACAAGAGGATATAACCCTGGTATATATATATGCAACCAATACAGGAGCACCCAAATACATAAAAAAACTCCTGTAAGATATCAAGGGAGAGATCAGCAATACAATCATTGTAGGGGACTTTAATACACCACTGACATCACTGGATAAATATTCTAGACAAAAGAAACAGCAAATACTCAGCAAAGAAACAGCAATCCTAAATGACTCACTAGATCAGATGGACTTAATTGACATCTTCAGAACATTTCACCCCAAAGCCACGGAATATACGTTCTTCTCAAGTGCACCTGGGACATTTTCAAAGACAGACCACATATTTGGTCAGAGGCAAAATCTCTCCAAATTCAAGAAGACTGAAATTATATCAAACATCTTCTCAGACCACAATGCCATAATATTAGAAATAAACTACAATAAAAACAATCAAAAAAATTTAAACACTTGGAAGCTGAATAGCATGCTATTAAACAATGATTGGGTTACCAAAGAGATCAAAGAAGAAATGAAAAACATCCTGGAAATGAATGACAACAAAAACACAACGATCCAAAATCTATGGGACACAATGAAAGCAGTCTTGAAATAGAAGTTCATAGCTCTACAGGCCTACCTCAAAATCAAGAAAAAATGGTAATAAGTTATGTAACTCTACAAATTAAAGAATTAGAAAGAGAGCAACAAGAAAAGCCCAGAGTGAGCAGAAGGAAGGAGATAATAAAGATCAGAGGGGAAATAAATGACATAGAGAC
>NW_005871384.1:829847-833663 GCF_000147115.1 Myotis lucifugus
TTCTTTGAAAGGATAAAAAAAGATTTGTGTGGAGCTGGCATGGCCATGGCATACTCATGCCAGCTCAGTCTGGTTCATTTACCCTGAGTGGGAGCCATGAAAGGCTTAGAAAAGACAGACAAGAGAATGAAAGCTGGGTCTCCGTGGGACACTGCTCCTCTGATGGACAGCGCCAGCACCCACAAGCCATGTCTTTATTTTATAGCAGATGCCACTAGGCAAAGTAAGGGTGTGATCAAGATGTTTACAACATTCTCTTTGGTTTCAGTCCTACTCAACTACATGCACCTGAACTCTATCACTCATGCACTTGGGGCCACGTGTTCAGACCATAGTTTCAAGCTTACAGCTATAGCTATTGGCTAATTGTGCTTGGAGGGCTCTGCCATCCAGGCTGGGACTTGCACGTGGCAATGAGAAGACTGTGCCCTCTCATCAGTCCAAGGGTTGAACTTGTCCAAAACACTGCAGCCAGGCCTACAAAGATTGATGAACCTCTAGCCAGGCTCACCAAGAAGCAAAGAGAGAAGACCCAAATAAACAAAATCAGAAATGAAAGAGGTGAAATAACCACAAGTCCCACAGAAATACAAAGGATTGTAAAAAAAATACTATGTACTACTCTATTCCAACAAATTAGACAACCCACAGGAAATGGACACATTCCTAGAAAAATACAGCCATCGAAAACTCAATCAGGAAGAATCTAAAAATCTTAGTAGGTCAATAACTATGGAGGAGATTGAAGCAGTCATCAAAAAACTTACAGCAAACAAAAGCCCAGGACTAGACAGCTTCACAGGGGAGTTTTACCAAACATTCAAGGAAGAACTAAAATCTATCCTCCTCAGACTATTCCAAAAAATTCAAGAGGAAGAAACACTTCAAAGCTCTTTCTATGAAGCCAGCATTATCCTAATACCCAAAACCAGATAAAGGCAACACAATGAAAGAGAATTATAGGCCAATATCCCTCATGAACAAAGATGCCAAAATCCTCAACATAATTCTAGCAAATAGGATGCAGCATTACATCAGAAAGATCATACACCATGACCAAGTAGGATTTATCCCGGGGATGCAAGGATGGTACAATATCTGCAAATCAATAAACGTGACATATCACATAAACAAACTAAGAGACCAAAATCACATAGTCATATCAATTGATGGAGAAAAAGCATTTGACAAAATCCAACACCCCTTCTTGATAAAAATCCTCAGCAAAGTGGGAATAGAGGGATCATGCCTCAACATAATAAAAGCCTTATATGACAAACCTAGAGCCAACATCATATTCAATGGGCAAAAACTAAAACCATTTCACCTGAGAACAGGAACAAGACAGGGATGCCCACTTTCACTACTCCTATTTGACATAGTACTGGAAGTGCTAGCCATAGCGTTTAGACAAAGAAGAAGAAATAAAAGGTATCCAAATTGGAAAAAAAGGAGTAAAATGGTCATTATTAGCAGATGACATGATACTGTACATAAAAAACCCTAAAGACTCCATAAAAAATTATTAGACTTAATAAATGAATTCGGCAATGTAGCAGGATACAAAATTAATGCCCAGAAATCTACGGCATTTTTATACACCAATAGTGCACTTACAGAAAGAGAGATTAAAAAAACAATCCCATTTACCATTGCACCAAAAAAATTAAGGTACCTAGGAATAAACTTAACTCAAGAGTTAAAAGACCTGTACTCAGAAAACTACAGGACACTGAAAAAAGAGATAGAGGAAGACATAAACAGATGGAAGAACATACCGTGTTCATGGATTGGTAGAATCAACATCATTAAAATGTCCGTACTACTCAAAGCAGTATATAGATTCAATGAACTCCCCATTAAAATACCAACAGTATATTTCATAGATCTAGGTCGAACTCCAAAATTTTTTTTCTGGAATAAAAAAAGACCCCATATAGCTGCAGCGATCCTGAAGAACCAAGTAGGAGGGATCTCAGTACCAGATATCAAGCTATATTACAAAGCCACTGTTATCAAACTGCCTGGTATTGGCACAAGAACAGATATATAGACCAATGGGATAGAATAGAGAACCCAGAAATCAGCCAGAACCAATATGCTCAATTAATATTTGACAAAGGAGGCAAGAACATACAATGGAGTCAAGACAGTCTCTTCAATAAATGGTGCTGGGAAAATTGGACAGATTCACGCAAAAAAAAAAAAAAATGAAACTAGACCACCAACTTACACCATACACAAAAATAAACTCAAAATGGATAAAGGACTTAAATGTAAGAAGGGAAACCATAAAAATGTTAGAGGAATCCACAGGCAGCAAAATCTCAGATATATGCCGAAGAAATATCTTCACCGATACAGCTCCTAGGGCAATGGAAACTAAAGAGAAAATAAACAAATGGAATTACATCAAAGTAAAAAGCTTTTGCATAGCAAAAGAAACCATCAACAAAACAACAGGAAAGTCCACTGCATGGGAGAACATATTTGCCAATGTTATCTCCAGTAAGGGTTTAATCTCCAATATTTACAGGGAACTCATACAACTTAACAAAAGGAAGATAAACAATCCAATTAAAAAAATGGGCAATGGACCTAAATAGATATTTTTTGAAAGAGGACATACAGAAGGCCAAGAGACATATGAAAACATGCTCAAAGTTACTAATCATCCAAGGGATGCAAATAAAAATGACAAAGAGGTACCATCTCACACCTGTCAGAATGGCTATCATCAACAAATCAATAAACTGACAAATGCTGGCAAGGATTTGGAGAAAAAGAAACCCTCGTGCACTGCTGGTGGGAATGCAGTCTGGTGCAGCCACTGTGGAGAACAATATGGAGTTTCCTCAAAAAACTAAAAATGGAACTCCCATTTGACCCAGTGATCCCACTTCTAGGAATGTATCCTAAGAAACCAGAAACACCAATCAGAAAGGATATATGCACCCCTATGTTCATAGCAGCACAATTCACCATAGCTAAGATTTGGAAACAGCCTAAGTGCCCATCAGCAGATGAGTATACTTGTGGGGGCTGGGGGGGGGAGGGGGGTAAGAGATCAACCGAAGGACTTGTATGCATGCATATAAACATAACCAATGGACACAAGACACTGCGGGGTGGGGGGTGGGGGGTGGGGGTGGGGCTATGGGAGGCCAGGGGAAGGTCAAGGAGAGAAAAAAAAGGAGACCTATATAATACTCTTTGTAATATTTTAAGCAATAAAACAAACAAACAAAAAAAGAACAACTGGTTTACATCTACACAATGGAATACTATGCTGCTGTAAAAAGGAAGGAACTCCTACCATTTGCAACAGCATGGATGGACCTGGAGAGCATTATGCTAAGCGAAATAAGTCAGTCAGATAAAGATAAATATCACATGATCTCACTCATTTGTGGAATATAATGAACAACATAAACTGATGAACAAAAACAGATCCAGAGACAGAGAAGCATTGATCAGACCGTCAAACCTCAGAGGGAAGGCAGGGGAGGGTGGGTGGAAGGGGGAGAGATTAACCAAAGGACTTGTGTGCATGTAAGCATAACCAATGGACACAGACACTAGGAGGGTGAGGGCACGAGTGGGGTTGGGGTTGGGGGGCAAAAGGGGGATAAGGACACATATGTAATACCTTAATCAATAAAGAATAAAAAAAGACAATACCAAATTTGCTCATGATGACATGCTAGGACCATGGTATGATCCAGCGTGCACAGAATCCAGGGCAGTCAGGCCCGAGGCCATGCTGGATTATACCATAAAAGGGCTGAGCAATCTCTTTGGCAAGAGCAGAGATTT
>NW_005871384.1:834393-835901 GCF_000147115.1 Myotis lucifugus
CCCTGGTCAGGGCTCCTGCAGGAAGGCAACCAATCGATGTGTTTCTCTCACATTGGTGTTTCTCTCTGTCTTTCCCTCTCTTTGAAAATCAATGAAAAAAAAAATAATCCTAGGGTGAGGATTAAAAGAAAAGGTAAAGGATACAGGGGTGTCACATTCAAACCTCTGTCTCCCCAAAAGGAGACTTAACCATTGCTTATATACACTATTTGGTCAATTACATGTTGATTTTTTCTTTTCAATTGGCTACACTTCTCTGGTTAAGTTCCTGCCAAACTCATTCTCTTTACCATTGTGTCTGTAAAATATTGTGCTATATTTTAACATTTAGCAAGAATAGTATTGAGTAAGAACCCCTCAGGCCTTGATACCCTGTCCCATCTAACAGAGGAGACATCAAATATGAGAGACAAGATAAGGTCAGAAGAGACGACCTCCATGGCCAAGTTCTGCTAATGAGACATCCACTAACAAGTGCTCTGAGAGAGAGAACAGGGAAAGGGAGGGGGAGGGGAAAATCAAGAAAAAGGAAGTTGCACAGAGTTAAGGAAAGATTTTACTTTGTGAATGAAAAGCTCACTTAGTGGCAAGCACAAGAAATAGGAATAAAATATGTTCTTGTACACGTAGATCCATCTTCATGACATTTCAAAGCACCAAGGACAAGAAGATTCCAACACAGTAACATCTGGGGGGCTCAGGTATAGAAAGCAGATTGTTATCAGCCCTAGTATAAGCTGGAGGACAAATGGAGCGATGTCTTCAGAATTTTGAGAGAAATTGATTTTGAACTGGGTTTCAAAAGTACATTTTTTCCCATTGATTTCAGAGAGAATAATTGACCAGTTGTCTCCTGTATGCCCCTACAGGGGATTGAGCCCAAACCCAGGCGTTGTGCTCTTGACCAGAATGGAACCTGGGACCCTTCAGTCTGTAGGCCAATGCTCTATCCTCTGAGCCAAACAGGCAAGGGTTAACTGGGATTTTTAAATGGGCTGGGCTTGTACTGGGATTTTTAAATGCAGTTCATCCAGCTATGGAATGAATGGTCAGGGGAAAAAATTTTTTTTCTCAACATCAGGAATTTAGAAAGTTTGCTTCCCACACACCTTGAAGGTTTATGCAGACAAAAGTAGGGTGGAAACCAACCAAAGGAAAGATGGGACCTACCACTGGATGTGATCCAGAGGAGTCCAGTTGGCAGCAGGTGGGGGAGGAGGGTCTGGGTGGGAATGCAGATGGAAGGGCAGGGCAAAGAGCCTCATACTGCATGCAAGAAGTTAGAAATAGTTACTGCTGTTGATGGAACAATAGAGTCGGGTATCTATACTAATAAAAGAGTAATATGCTAATTAGACCGGGAGACCTTCTGGACGTCCTTCTGGACAAAGCTATGGTGGTGGAGCCAAGGCTTAGGCAGTTAGGGGCGATCAGGGCTGGCAGGGGAGGGCAGTTGGGGGCAATTGGGCTGGAAGGGGGGGCAGTGGGGGGTGATCAGGCCAGCATGC